>NW_025963616.1:0-234164 GCF_910591885.1 Bombus terrestris | reverse complement strand
CCCACGTTGTCCCACGTTGTCCCACGTTGTCCCACGTTGTCCCACGTTGTCCCACGTTGTCCCACGTTGTCCCACGGTGTCCAACGATGTCCAACGGTGTCCAACGGTGTCCCACGGTGTCCAACGGTGTCCCACGTTGTCCCACGTTGTCCCACGTTGTCCCACGTTCTCCCACGTTGTCCCACGTTGTCCCACGTTGTCCAACGATGTCCAACGGTGTCCCACGTTGTCCCACGTTGTTCCATGGTTTCCCACGTTGTCCCACGTTGTCCCACGTTGTCCCACGGTGTCCAACGATGTCCAACGGTGTCCAACGGTGTCCAACGGTGTCCAACGGTGTCCCACGTTGTCCCACGTTGTCCCACGTTGTCCCACGGTGTCCAACGATGTCCAACGGTGTCCCACGTTGTCCCACGTTGTCCCACGTTGTCCCACGTTGTCCCACGTTGTCCCACGATGTCCCACGTTGTCCCACGTTGTCCCACGTTGTCCCACGTTGTCCCACGTTGTCCCACGTTGTCCCACGTTGTCCCACGTTGTCCCACGTTGTCCCACGTTGTCCCACGTTGTCCCACGTTGTCCCACGTTGTCCCACGTTGTCCCACGTTGTCCCACGATGTCCCACGTTGTCCCACGTTGTCCCACGGTGTCCAACGATGTCCAACGGTGTCCAGCGATGTCCAACGGTGTCCCACGTTGTCCCACGTTGTCCCACGTTGTCCCACGTTGTCCCACGTTGTCCCACGTTGTCCCACGTTGTCCCACGGTGTCCAACGATGTCCAACGGTGTCCAACGGTGTCCAACGGTGTCCAACGGTGTCCCACGTTGTCCCACGTTGTCCCACTTTGTCCCACGTTGTCCCACGTTGTCCCACGATGTCCCACGTTGTCCCACGTTGTCCCACGTTGTCCCACGATGTCCCACGTTGTCCCACGTTGTCCCACGTTGTCCCACGTTGTCCCACGATGTCCCACGTTGTCCCACGTTGTCCCACGTTGTCCCACGTTGTCCCACGTTGTCCCACGTTGTCCCACGTTGTCCCACGTTGTCCCACGTTGTCCCACGGTGTCCAACGGTGTCCAACGATGTCCCACGTTGTCCCACGTTGTCCCACGTTGTCCCACGTTGTCCCACGATGTCCCACGTTGTCCCACGTTGTCCCACGTTGTCCCACGTTGTCCCACGTTGTCCCACGTTGTCCCACGTTGTCCCACGTTGTCCCACGTTGTCCCACGTTGTCCGACGTTGTCCCACGTTGTCCCACGTTGTCCCACGTTGTCCCACGTTGTCCCACGTTGTCCAACGATGTCCAACGGTGTCCCACGTTGTCCCACGTTGTCCCACGTTGTCCCACGTTGTCCGACGTTGTCCCACGTTGTCCCACGTTGTCCCACGTTGTCCCACGTTGTCCCACGTTGTCCCACGTTGTCCCACGTTGTCCCACGATGTCCCACGTTGTCCCACGATGTCCCACGTTGTCCCACGTTGTCCCACGTTGTCCCACGTTGTCCCACGTTGTCCCACGTTGTCCCACGTTGTCCCACGTTGTCCCACGTTGTCCCACGGTGTCCAACGATGTCCAACGGTGTCCAACGGTGTCCCACGGTGTCCAACGGTGTCCCACGTTGTCCCACGTTGTCCCACGTTGTCCCACGTTCTCCCACGTTGTCCCACGTTGTCCCACGTTGTCCCACGTTGTCCCACGTTGTCCCACGTTGTCCCACGGTGTCCAACGATGTCCAACGGTGTCCAACGGTGTCCCACGTTGTCCCACGTTGTCCCACGTTGTCCCACGTTGTCCCACGTTGTCCCACGTTGTCCCACGTTGTCCAACGATGTCCAACGGTGTCCCACGTTGTCCCACGTTGTCCCACGTTGTCCCACGTTGTCCCACGTTGTCCCACGTTGTCCCACGTTGTCCCACGTTGTCCCACGTTGTCCCACGTTGTCCCACGTTGTCCCACGTTGTCCCACGTTGTCCCACGGTGTCCAACGGTGTCCAACGATGTCCCACGTTGTCCCACGTTGTCCCACGTTGTCCCACGTTGTCCCACGATGTCCCACGTTGTCCCACGTTGTCCCACGTTGTCCCACGTTGTCCCACGTTGTCCCACGTTGTCCCACGTTGTCCCACGTTGTCCCACGTTGTCCCACGTTGTCCGACGTTGTCCCACGTTGTCCCACGTTGTCCCACGTTGTCCCACGTTGTCCCACGTTGTCCAACGATGTCCAACGGTGTCCCACGTTGTCCCACGTTGTCCCACGTTGTCCCACGTTGTCCCACGTTGTCCCACGTTGTCCCACGTTGTCCCACGTTGTCCCACGGTGTCCAACGATGTCCAACGGTGTCCAACGGTGTCCAACGGTGTCCAACGGTGTCCCACGTTGTCCCACGTTGTCCCACTTTGTCCCACGTTGTCCCACGTTGTCCCACGATGTCCCACGTTGTCCCACGTTGTCCCACGTTGTCCCACGATGTCCCACGTTGTCCCACGTTGTCCCACGTTGTCCCACGTTGTCCCACGATGTCCCACGTTGTCCCACGTTGTCCCACGTTGTCCCACGGTGTCCAACGATGTCCAACGGTGTCCAACGGTGTCCCACGGTGTCCAACGGTGTCCCACGTTGTCCCACGTTGTCCCACGTTGTCCCACGTTGTCCCACGTTGTCCCACGATGTCCCACGTTGTCCCACGTTGTCCCACGTTGTCCCACGTTGTCCCACGTTGTCCCACGTTGTCCCACGGTGTCCAACGATGTCCAACGGTGTCCAACGGTGTCCAACGGTGTCCAACGATGTCCAACGGTGTCCAACGGTGTCCCACGGTGTCCAACGGTGTCCCACGTTGTCCCACGTTGTCCCACGTTGTCCCACGTTGTCCCACGTTGTCCCACGTTGTCCCACGTTGTCCAACGATGTCCAACGGTGTCCCACGTTGTCCCACGTTGTTCCATGGTTTCCCACGTTGTCCCACGTTGTCCCACGTTGTCCCACGGTGTCCAACGATGTCCAACGATGTCCAACGGTGTCCCACGATGTCCAACGATGTCCAACGATGTCCAACGGTGTCCAACGATGTCCAACGGTGTCCAACGATGTCCAACGATGTCCAACGGTGTCCCACGATGTCCAACGATGTCCAACGGTGTCCAACGGTGTCCAACGATGTCCAACGATGTCCAACGGTGTCCCACGATGTCCAACGATGTCCAACGATGTCCAACGATGTCCAACGGTGTCCCACGTTGTCCCACGTTGTCCCACGTTGTCCCACGTTGTCCCACGTTGTCCCACGTTGTCCCACGGTGTCCAACGATGTCCAACGGTGTCCAACGGTGTCCCACGGTGTCCAACGGTGTCCCACGTTGTCCCACGTTGTCCCACGTTGTCCCACGTTGTCCCACGTTGTCCCACGTTGTCCCACGTTGTCCAACGATGTCCAACGGTGTCCCACGTTGTCCCACGTTGTTCCATGGTTTCCCACGTTGTCCCACGTTGTCCAACGATGTCCAACGATGTCCAACGGTGTCCCACGATGTCCAACGATGTCCAACGGTGTCCAGCGATGTCCAACGGTGTCCCACGTTGTCCCACGTTTTCCCACGTTGTCCCACGTTGTCCCACGGTGTCCAACGATGTCCAACGATGTCCAACGGTGTCCCACGTTGTCCCACGTTGTTCCATGGTTTCCCACGTTGTCCCACGTTGTCCCACGTTGTCCCACGGTGTCCAACGATGTCCAACGGTGTCCAACGGTGTCCAACGGTGTCCAACGGTGTCCCACGTTGTCCCACGTTGTCCCACGTTGTCCCACGTTGTCCCACGTTGTCCCACGGTGTCCAACGATGTCCAACGGTGTCCCACGTTGTCCAACGGTGTCCCACGTTGTCCCACGTTGTCCCACGTTGTCCCACGTTGTCCCACGATGTCCCACGTTGTCCCACGTTGTCCCACGTTGTCCCACGTTGTCCCACGTTGTCCCACGTTGTCCCACGTTGTCCCACGGTGTCCCACGTTGTCCCACGGTGTCCAACGGTGTCCAACGGTGTCCAACGGTGTCCCACGGTGTCCAACGGTGTCCCACGTTGTCCCACGTTGTCCCACGTTGTCCCACGTTCTCCCACGTTGTCCCACGTTGTCCCACGTTGTCCAACGATGTCCAACGGTGTCCCACGTTGTCCCACGTTGTTCCATGGTTTCCCACGTTGTCCCACGTTGTCCCACGTTGTCCCACGGTGTCCAACGATGTCCAACGGTGTCCAACGGTGTCCAACGGTGTCCAACGGTGTCCCACGTTGTCCCACGTTGTCCCACGTTGTCCCACGGTGTCCAACGATGTCCAACGGTGTCCCACGTTGTCCCACGTTGTCCCACGTTGTCCCACGTTGTCCCACGTTGTCCCACGATGTCCCACGTTGTCCCACGTTGTCCCACGTTGTCCCACGTTGTCCCACGTTGTCCCACGTTGTCCCACGTTGTCCCACGTTGTCCCACGTTGTCCCACGTTGTCCCACGTTGTCCCACGTTGTCCCACGTTGTCCCACGTTGTCCCACGTTGTCCCACGATGTCCCACGTTGTCCCACGTTGTCCCACGGTGTCCAACGGTGTCCAACGATGTCCCACGTTGTCCCACGTTGTCCCACGTTGTCCCACGTTGTCCCACGTTGTCCCACGTTGTCCCACGTTGTCCCACGTTGTCCCACGGTGTCCAACGATGTCCAACGGTGTCCAGCGATGTCCAACGGTGTCCCACGTTGTCCCACGTTTTCCCACGTTGTCCCACGTTGTCCCACGTTGTCCCACGGTGTCCAACGATGTCCAACGGTGTCCAGCGATGTCCAACGGTGTCCCACGTTGTCCCACGTTGTCCCACGTTGTCCCACGTTGTCCCACGTTGTCCCACGTTGTCCCACGGTGTCCAACGATGTCCAACGGTGTCCAGCGATGTCCAACGGTGTCCCACGTTGTCCCACGTTTTCCCACGTTGTCCCACGTTGTCCCACGGTGTCCAACGATGTCCAACGATGTCCAACGGTGTCCCACGTTGTCCCACGTTGTTCCATGGTTTCCCACGTTGTCCCACGTTGTCCCACGTTGTCCCACGGTGTCCAACGATGTCCAACGGTGTCCAAAGGTGTCCAACGGTGTCCAACGGTGTCCCACGTTGTCCCACGTTGTCCCACGTTGTCCCACGATGTCCCACGTTGTCCCACGTTGTCCCACGTTGTCCCACGTTGTCCCACGATGTCCCACGTTGTCCCACGTTGTCCCACGTTGTCCCACGTTGTCCCACGTTGTCCCACGTTGTCCCACGTTGTCCCACGTTGTCCCACGTTGTCCCACGTTGTCCCACGGTGTCCAACGATGTCCAACGGTGTCCAACGGTGTCCCACGTTGTCCCACGTTGTCCCACGTTGTCCCACGTTGTCCCACGTTGTCCCACGTTGTCCAACAATGTCCAACGGTGTCCCACGTTGTCCCACGTTGTCCCACGTTGTCCCACGTTGTCCCACGTTGTCCCACGTTGTCCCACGTTGTCCCACGTTGTCCCACGTTGTCCCACGTTGTCCCACGTTGTCCCACGTTGTCCCACGTTGTCCCACGGTGTCCAACGGTGTCCAACGATGTCCCACGTTGTCCCACGTTGTCCCACGTTGTCCCACGTTGTCCCACGATGTCCCACGTTGTCCCACGTTGTCCCACGTTGTCCCACGTTGTCCCACGTTGTCCCACGTTGTCCCATGTTGTCCCACGTTGTCCCACGTTGTCCCACGTTGTCCGACGTTGTCCCACGTTGTCCCACGTTGTCCCACGTTGTCCCACGGTGTCCAACGATGTCCAACGATGTCCAACGGTGTCCCACGTTGTCCCACGTTGTTCCATGGTTTCCCACGTTGTCCCACGTTGTCCCACGTTGTCCCACGGTGTCCAACGATGTCCAACGGTGTCCAACGGTGTCCAACGGTGTCCAACGGTGTCCCACGTTGTCCCACGTTGTCCCACGTTGTCCCACGTTGTCCCACGTTGTCCCACGATGTCCCACGTTGTCCCACGTTGTCCCACGTTGTCCCACGATGTCCCACGTTGTCCCACGTTGTCCCACGTTGTCCCACGTTGTCCCACGATGTCCCACGTTGTCCCACGTTGTCCCACGTTGTCCCACGATGTCCCACGTTGTCCCACGTTGTCCCACGTTGTCCCACGATGTCCCACGTTGTCCCACGTTGTCCCACGTTGTCCCACGTTGTCCCACGGTGTCCAACGATGTCCAACGGTGTCCAACGGTGTCCCACGGTGTCCAACGGTGTCCCACGTTGTCCCACGTTGTCCCACGTTGTCCCACGTTGTCCCACGTTGTCCCACGATGTCCCACGTTGTCCCACGTTGTCCGACGTTGTCCCACGTTGTCCCACGTTGTCCCACGTTGTCCCACGGTGTCCAACGATGTCCAACGATGTCCAACGGTGTCCCACGTTGTCCCACGTTGTTCCATGTTTTCCCACGTTGTCCCACGTTGTCCCACGTTGTCCCACGGTGTCCAACGATGTCCAACGGTGTCCAACGGTGTCCAACGGTGTCCAACGGTGTCCCACGTTGTCCCACTTTGTCCCACGTTGTCCCACGTTGTCCCACATTGTCCCACGATGTCCCACGTTGTCCCACGTTGTCCCACGTTGTCCCACGATGTCCCACGTTGTCCCACGTTGTCCCACGTTGTCCCACGTTGTCCCACGATGTCCCACGTTGTCCCACGTTGTCCCACGTTGTCCCACGTTGTCCCACGTTGTCCCACGTTGTCCCACGGTGTCCAACGATGTCCAACGGTGTCCAACGGTGTCCAACGGTGTCCAACGATGTCCAACGATGTCCAACGATGTCCAACGGTGTCCAACGATGTCCAACGATGTCCAACGGTGTCCCACGATGTCCAACGATGTCCAACGATGTCCAACGGTGTCCAACGATGTCCAACGGTGTCCAACGATGTCCAACGATGTCCAACGGTGTCCCACGATGTCCAACGATGTCCAACGATGTCCAACGGTGTCCAACGGTGTCCAACGGTGTCCCACGGTGTCCAACGGTGTCCCACGTTGTCCCACGTTGTCCCACGTTGTCCCACGTTGTCCAACGATGTCCCACGTTGTCCAACGGTGTCCAACGGTGTCCAACGATGTCCAACGATGTCCAACGGTGTCCCACGATGTCCAACGATGTCCAACGATGTCCAACGGTGTCCCACGTTGTCCCACGTTGTCCCACGTTGTCCCACGTTGTCCCACGTTGTCCCACGGTGTCCAACGATGTCCAACGGTGTCCCACGTTGTCCAACGGTGTCCCACGTTGTCCCACGTTGTCCCACGTTGTCCCACGTTGTCCCACGTTGTCCCACGTTGTCCCACGTTGTCCCACGTTGTCCCACGTTGTCCCACGTTGTCCCACGTTGTCCCACGTTGTCCCACGGTGTCCAACGATGTCCAACGGTGTCCAACGGTGTCCCACGGTGTCCAACGATGTCCAACGGTGTCCAACGGTGTCCCACGGTGTCCAACGGTGTCCCACGTTGTCCCAAGTTGTCCCACGTTGTCCCACGTTGTCCCACGTTGTCCCACGTTGTCCCACGTTGTCCCACGTTGTCCGACATTGTCCCACGTTGTCCCACGTTGTCCCACGTTGTCCCACGGTGTCCAACGATGTCCAGCGATGTCCAACGGTGTCCCACGTTGTCCCACGTTGTTGCATGGTTTCCCACGTTGTCCCACGTTGTCCCACGTTGTCCCACGGTGTCCAACGATGTCCAACGGTGTCCAACGGTGTCCAACGGTGTCCAACGGTGTCCCACGTTGTCCCACGTTGTCCCACGATGTCCCACGTTGTCCCACGTTGTCCCACGATGTCCCACGTTGTCCCACGTTGTCCCACGTTGTCCCACGATGTCCCACGTTGTCCCACGTTGTCCCACGTTGTCCCACGTTGTCCCACGATGTCCCACGTTGTCCCACGTTGTCCCACGTTGTCCCACGTTGTCCCACGGTGTCCAACGATGTCCAACGGTGTCCAACGGTGTCCCACGGTGTCCCACGTTGACCCACGTTGTCCCACGTTGTCCCACGTTGTCCCACGGTGTCCAACGATGTCCAACGGTGTCCAACGGTGTCCCACGGTGTCCAACGGTGTCCCACGTTGTCCCACGTTGTTCCATGGTTTCCCACGTTGTCCCACGTTGTCCCACGTTGTCCCACGGTGTCCAACGATGTCCAACGGTGTCCAACGGTGTCCAACGGTGTCCAACGGTGTCCCACGTTGTCCCACGTTGTCCCACGTTGTCCCACGTTGTCCCACGTTGTCCCACGTTGTCCCACGGTGTCCAACGATGTCCAACGGTGTCCCACGTTGTCCAACGGTGTCCCACGTTGTCCCACGTTGTCCCACGTTGTCCCACGTTGTCCCACGATGTCCCACGTTGTCCCACGTTGTCCCACGTTGTCCCACGTTGTCCCACGTTGTCCCACGTTGACCCACGTTGTCCCACGTTGTCCCACGTTGTCCCACGGTGTCCAACGATGTCCAACGGTGTCCAACGGTGTCCCACGGTGTCCAACGGTGTCCCACGTTGTCCCACGTTGTCCCACGTTGTCCCACGTTCTCCCACGTTGTCCCACGTTGTCCCACGTTGTCCAACGATGTCCAACGGTGTCCCACGTTGTCCCACGTTGTTCCATGGTTTCCCACGTTGTCCCACGTTGTCCCACGTTGTCCCACGTTGTCCCACGTTGTCCCACGTTGTCCCACGTTGTCCCACGTTGTCCCACGTTGTCCCACGATGTCCCACGTTGTCCCACGTTGTCCCACGGTGTCCAACGGTGTCCAACGATGTCCCACGTTGTCCCACGTTGTCCCACGTTGTCCCACGTTGTCCCACGATGTCCCACGTAGTCCCACGTTGTCCCACGTTGTCCCACGTTGTCCCACGTTGTCCCACGTTGTCCCACGTTGTCCCACGTTGTCCCACGTTGTCCCACGTTGTCCCACGGTGTCCAACGATGTCCAACGGTGTCCAGCGATGTCCAACGGTGTCCCACGTTGTCCCACGTTTTCCCACGTTGTCCCACGTTGTCCCACGGTGTCCAACGATGTCCAACGATGTCCAACGGTGTCCCACGTTGTCCCACGTTGTTCCATGGTTTCCCACGTTGTCCCACGTTGTCCCACGTTGTCCCACGTTGTCCCACGTTGTCCCACGGTGTCCAACGATGTCCAACGATGTCCAACGGTGTCCCACGTTGTCCCACGTTGTTCCATGGTTTCCCACGTTGTCCCACGTTGTCCCACGTTGTCCCACGGTGTCCAACGATGTCCAACGGTGTCCAACGGTGTCCAACGGTGTCCCACGTTGTCCCACGTTTTCCCACGTTGTCCCACGTTGTCCCACGGTGTCCAACGATGTCCAACGATGTCCAACGGTGTCCCACGTTGTCCCACGTTGTCCCACGGTGTCCAACGATGTCCAACGGTGTCCCACGTTGTCCCACGTTGTCCCACGTTGTCCCACGTTGTCCCACGTTGTCCCACGTTGTCCCACGTTGTCCCACGTTGTCCCACGTTGTCCCACGTTGTCCCACGTTGTCCAACGGTGTCCAACGGTGTCCAACGATGTCCCACGTTGTCCCACGTTGTCCCACGTTGTCCCACGATGTCCCACGTTGTCCCACGTTGTCCCACGTTGTCCCACGTTGTCCCACGATGTCCCACGTTGTCCCACGTTGTCCCACGTTGTCCCACGTTGTCCCACGATGTCCCACGTTGTCCCACGTTGTCCCACGTTGTCCCACGATGTCCCACGTTGTCCCACGTTGTCCCACGTTGTCCCACGTTGTCCCACGGTGTCCAACGATGTCCAACGGTGTCCAACGGTGTCCCACGGTGTCCAACGGTGTCCCACGTTGTCCCACGTTGTCCCACGTTGTCCCACGTTGTCCCACGTTGTCCCACGATGTCCCACGTTGTCCCACGTTGTCCCACGTTGTCCCACGTTGTCCCACGTTGTCCCACGTTGTCCCACGGTGTCCAACGATGTCCAACGGTGTCCAACGGTGTCCAACGGTGTCCAACGATGTCCAACGATGTCCAACGATGTCCAACGGTGTCCAGCGATGTCCAACGATGTCCAACGGTGTCCCACGATGTCCAACGATGTCCAACGATGTCCAACGGTGTCCAACGATGTCCCACGGTGTCCAACGATGTCCAACGATGTCCAACGGTGTCCCACGATGTCCAACGATGTCCAACGATGTCCAACGGTGTCCAACGGTGTCCAACGGTGTCCCACGGTGTCCAACGGTGTCCCACGTTTTCCCACGTTGTCCCACGTTGTCCCACGTTGTCCAACGATGTCCCACGTTGTCCAACGGTGTCCAACGGTGTCCAACGATGTCCAACGATGTCCAACGGTGTCCCACGATGTCCAACGATGTCCAACGATGTCCAACGGTGTCCCACGTTGTCCCACGTTGTCCCACGTTGTCCCACGTTGTCCCACGTTGTCCCACGGTGTCCAACGATGTCCAACGGTGTCCCACGTTGTCCAACGGTGTCCCACGTTGTCCCACGTTGTCCCACGTTGTCCCACGTTGTCCCACGTTGTCCCACGTTGTCCCACGTTGTCCCACGTTGTCCCACGTTGTCCCACGTTGTCCCACGTTGTCCCACGTTGTCCCACGGTGTCCAACGATGTCCAACGGTGTCCAACGGTGTCCCACGGTGTCCAACGGTGTCCCACGTTGTCCCACGTTGTCCCACGTTGTCCCACGTGGTCCCACGTGGTCCCACGTTGTCCCACGTTGTCCCACGTGGTCCCACGTGGTCCCACGTTGTCCCACGTTGTCCAACGATGTCCAACGGTGTCCCACGTTGTCCCACGTTGTTCCATGGTTTCCCACGTTGTCCCACGTTGTCCCACGTTGTCCCACGTTGTCCCACGTTGTCCCACGGTGTCCCACGGTGTCCAACGATGTCCAACGGTGTCCCACGTTGTCCCACGTTGTCCCACGTTGTCCCACGTTGTCCCACGTTGTCCCACGATGTCCCACGTTGTCCCACGTTGTCCCACGTTGTCCCAAGTTGTCCCACGTTGTCCCACGTTGTCCCACGTTGTCCCACGTGGTCCCACGTTGTCCCACGTTGTCCCACGGTGTCCAACGATGTCCAACGGTGTCCCACGTTGTCCAACGGTGTCCCACGTTGTCCCACGTTGTCCCACGTTGTCCCACGTTGTCCCACGTTGTCCCACGTTGTCCCACGTTGTCCAACGATGTCCAACGGTGTCCCACGTTGTCCCACGTTGTTCCATGGTTTCCCACGTTGTCCCACGTTGTCCCACGTTGTCCCACGGTGTCCAACGATGTCCAACGGTGTCCCACGTTGTCCCACGTTGTCCCACGTTGTCCCACGTTGTCCCACGTTGTCCCACGTTGTCCCACGTTGTCCCACGTTGTCCCACGTTGTCCCACGGTGTCCAACGGTGTCCAACGATGTCCCACGTTGTCCCACGTTGTCCCACGTTGTCCCACGTTGTCCCACGATGTCCCACGTTGTCCCACGTTGTCCCACGTTGTCCCACGTTGTCCCACGTTGTCCCACGTTGTCCCACGTTGTCCCACGTTGTCCCACGTTGTCCCACGTTGTCCCACGTTGTCCCACGTTGTCCCACGGTGTCCAACGATGTCCAACGGTGTCCAGCGATGTCCAACGGTGTCCAGCGATGTCCAACGGTGTCCCACGTTGTCCCACGTTTTCCCACGTTGTCCCACGTTGTCCCTCGTTGTCCCACGTTGTCTCACGTTGTCCCACGTTGTCCCACGTTGTCCCACGGTGTCCAACGATGTCCAACGGTGTCCAGCGATGTCCAACGGTGTCCCACGTTGTCCCACGTTTTCCCACGTTGTCCCACGTTGTCCCACGGTGTCCAACGATGTCCAACGATGTCCAACGGTGTCCCACGTTGTCCCACGTTGTTCCATGGTTTCCCACGTTGTCCCACGTTGTCCCACGTTGTCCCACGGTGTCCAACGATGTCCAACGGTGTCCAACGGTGTCCAACGGTGTCCAACGGTGTCCCACGTTGTCCCACGTTGTCCCACGTTGTCCCACGTTGTCCCACGTTGTCCCACGATGTCCCACGTTGTCCCACGTTGTCCCACGTTGTCCCACGTTGTCCCACGTTGTCCCACGTTGTCCCACGTTGTCCCACGTTGTCCAACGGTGTCCAACGGTGTCCCACGTTGTCCCACGTTGTCCCACGTTGTCCCACGGTGTCCAACGATGTCCAACGGTGTCCCACGTTGTCCCACGTTGTCCCACGTTGTCCCACGTTGTCCCACGATGTCCCACGTTGTCCCACGTTGTCCCACGTTGTCCCACGTTGTCCCACGTTGTCCCACGTTGTCCCACTTTGTCCCACGTTGTCCCACGTTGTCCCACGTTGTCCCACGTTGTCCCACGGTGTCCAACGATGTCCAACGGTGTCCAACGGTGTCCAACGGTGTCCAACGATGTCCAACGATGTCCAACGATGTCCAACGGTGTCCAACGATGTCCAACGATGTCCAACGGTGTCCCACGATGTCCAACGATGTCCAACGATGTCCAACGGTGTCCAACGATGTCCAACGGTGTCCAACGATGTCCAACGATGTCCAACGGTGTCCCACGATGTCCAACGATGTCCAACGATGTCCAACGGTGTCCAACGGTGTCCAACGGTGTCCCACGGTGTCCAACGGTGTCCCACGTTGTCCCACGTTGTCCCACGTTGTCCCACGTTGTCCAACGATGTCCCACGTTGTCCAACGGTGTCCAACGGTGTCCAACGATGTCCAACGATGTCCAACGGTGTCCCACGATGTCCAACGATGTCCAACGATGTCCAACGGTGTCCCACGTTGTCCCACGTTGTCCCACGTTGTCCCACGTTGTCCCACGTTGTCCCACGGTGTCCAACGATGTCCAACGGTGTCCCACGTTGTCCAACGGTGTCCCACGTTGTCCCACGTTGTCCCACGTTGTCCCACGTTGTCCCACGTTGTCCCACGTTGTCCCACGTTGTCCCACGTTGTCCCACGTTGTCCCACGTTGTCCCACGTTGTCCCACGTTGTCCCACGGTGTCCAACGATGTCCAACGGTGTCCAACGGTGTCCCACGGTGTCCAACGGTGTCCCACGTTGTCCCACGTTGTCCCACGTTGTCCCACGTGGTCCCACGTTGTCCCACGTTGTCCAACGATGTCCAACGGTGTCCCACGTTGTCCCACGTTGTTCCATGGTTTCCCACGTTGTCCCACGTTGTCCCACGGTGTCCCACGGTGTCCAACGATGTCCAACGGTGTCCCACGTTGTCCCACGTTGTCCCACGTTTTCCCACGTTGTCCCACGTTGTCCCACGGTGTCCAACGATGTCCAACGATGTCCAACGGTGTCCCACGTTGTCCCACGTTGTT
This sequence comes from Bombus terrestris, assembly GCF_910591885.1. Taxonomy (NCBI): domain Eukaryota; kingdom Metazoa; phylum Arthropoda; class Insecta; order Hymenoptera; family Apidae; genus Bombus; species Bombus terrestris. The sequence goes on along the minus strand of NW_025963616.1, from coordinate 220,663 downwards.
CCATGGTTTCCCACGTTGTCCCACGTTGTCCCACGTTGTCCCACGGTGTCCAACGATGTCCAACGGTGTCCAACGGTGTCCAACGGTGTCCAACGGTGTCCCACGTTGTCCCACGTTGTCCCACGTTGTCCCACGTTGTCCCACGTTGTCCCACGATGTCCCACGTTGTCCCACGTTGTCCCACGTTGTCCCACGTTGTCCCACGTTGTCCCACGTTGTCCCACGTTGTCCCACGTTGTCCCACGGTGTCCAACGATGTCCAACGGTGTCCAACGGTGTCCCACGTTGTCCCACGTTGTCCCACGTTGTCCCACGTTGTCCCACGTTGTCCAACGATGTCCAACGGTGTCCCACGTTGTCCCACGTTGTTCCAGGGTTTCCCACGTTGTCCCACGTTGTCCCACGTTGTCCCACGTTCTCCCACGTTGTCCCACGGTGTCCCACGGTGTCCAACTATGTCCAACGGTGTCCCACGTTGTCCCACGTTGTCCCACGATGTCCCACGTTCTCCCACGTGGTCCCACGTTGTCCCACGTTGTCCCACGGTGTCCAACGATGTCCAACGGTGTCCCACGTTGTCCAACGGTGTCCCACGTTGTCCCACGTTGTCCCACGTTGTCCAACGGTGTCCAACGGTGTCCCACGTTGTCCCACGTTGTCCCACGTTGTCCCACGTTGTCCCACGTTGTCCAACGATGTCCAACGGTGTCCCACGTTGTCCCACGTTGTTCCATGGTTTCCCACGTTGTCCCACGTTGTCCCACGTTGTCCCACGTTCTCCCACGTTGTCCCACGGTGCCCCACGGTGTCCAACTATGTCCAACGGTGTCCCACGTTGTCCCACGTTGTCCCACGATGTCCCACGTTGTCCCACGTTGTCCCACGTTGTCCCACGTTGTCCCACGTTGTCCCACGTTGTCCCACGTTGTCCCACGTTGTCCCACGATGTCCCACGTTGTCCCACGTTGTCCCACGTTGTCCCACGTTGTCCCACGTTGTCCCACGATGTCCCACGTTGTCCCACGTTGTCCCACGTTGTCCCACGTTGTCCCACGTTGTGCCACGTTGTCCCACGTTGTCCCACGGTGTCCAACGATGTCCAACGGTGTCCAACGGTGTCCCACGGTGTCCAACGGTGTCCCACGTTGTCCCACGTTGTCCCACGTTGTCCCACGTTGTCCCACGTTGTCCCACGTTGTCCCACGTTGTCCAACGATGTCCAACGGTGTCCCACGTTGTCCCACGTTGTTCCATGGTTTCCCACGTTGTCCCACGTTGTCCCACGTTGTCCCACGGTGTCCAACGATGTCCAACGGTGTCCAACGGTGTCCAACGGTGTCCAACGGTGTCCCACGTTGTCCCACGTTGTCCCACGTTGTCCCACGGTGTCCAACGATGTCCAACGGTGTCCCACGTTGTCCCACGTTGTCCCACGTTGTCCCACGTTGTCCCACGTTGTCCCACGATGTCCCACGTTGTCCCACGTTGTCCCACGTTGTCCCACGTTGTCCCACGTTGTCCCACGTTGTCCCACGTTGTCCCACGTTGTCCCACGTTGTCCCACGTTTTCCCACGTTGTCCCACGTTGTCCCACGTTGTCCCACGTTGTCCCACGTTTTCCCACGTTGTCCCACGTTGTCCCACGGTGTCCAACGATGTCCAACGGTGTCCCACGTTGTCCAACGGTGTCCCACGTTGTCCCACGTTGTCCCACGTTGTCCCACGTTGTCAAACGATGTCCCACGTTGTCCCACGTTGTCCCACGTTGTCCCACGTTGTCCCACGTTGTCCCACGTTGTCCCACGTTGTCCCACGTTGTCCCACGTTGTCCCACGTTGTCCCACGTTGTCCCACGTTGTCCCACGTTGTCCCACGGTGTCCAACGATGTCCAACGGTGTCCAACGGTGTCCCACGGTGTCCAACGGTGTCCCACGTTGTCCCACGTTGTCCCACGTTGTCCCACGTTGTCCGACGATGTCCCACGTTGTCCCACGTTGTCCCACGTTGTCCCACGTTGTCCCACGTTGTCCCACGTTGTCCCACGGTGTCCAACGATGTCCAACGGTGTCCAACGGTGTCCAACGGTGTCCAACGATGTCCAACGATGTCCAACGATGTCCAACGGTGTCCAACGATGTCCAACGATGTCCAACGGTGTCCCACGATGTCCAACGATGTCCAACGATGTCCAACGGTGTCCAACGATGTCCAACGGTGTCCAACGATGTCCAACGATGTCCAACGGTGTCCCACGATGTCCAACGATGTCCAACGATGTCCAACGGTGTCCAACGGTGTCCAACGGTGTCCCACGGTGTCCAACGGTGTCCCACGTTGTCCCACGTTGTCCCACGTTGTCCCACGTTGTCCAACGATGTCCCACGTTGTCCAACGGTGTCCAACGGTGTCCAACGATGTCCAACGATGTCCAACGGTGTCCCACGATGTCCAACGATGTCCAACGATGTCCAACGGTGTCCCACGTTGTCCCACGTTGTCCCACGTTGTCCCGCGTTGTCCCACGTTGTCCCACGGTGTCCAACGATGTCCAACGGTGTCCCACGTTGTCCAACGGTGTCCCACGTTGTCCCACGTTGTCCCACGTTGTCCCACGTTGTCCCACGTTGTCCCACGTTGTCCCACGTTGTCCCACGTTGTCCCACGTTGTCCCACGTTGTCCCACGTTGTCCCACGTTGTCCCACGGTGTCCAACGATGTCCAACGGTGTCCAACGGTGTCCCACGGTGTCCAACGATGTCCAACGGTGTCCAACGGTGTCCCACGGTGTCCAACGGTGTCCCACGGTGTCCAACGGTGTCCCACGTTGTCCCAAGTTGTCCCACGTTGTCCCACGTTGTCCCACGTTGTCCCACGTGGTCCCACGTTGTCCCACGTTGTCCCACGGTGTCCAACGATGTCCAACGGTGTCCCACGTTGTCCAACGGTGTCCCACGTTGTCCCACGTTGTCCCACTTTGTCCCACGTTGTCCCACGTTGTCCCACGTTGTCCCACGTTGTCCAACGATGTCCAACGGTGTCCCACGTTGTCCCACGTTGTTCCATGGTTTCCCACGTTGTCCCACGTTGTCCCACGTTGTCCCACGGTGTCCAACGATGTCCAACGGTGTCCCACGTTGTCCCACGTTGTCCCACGTTGTCCCACGTTGTCCCACGTTGTCCCACGTTGTCCCACGTTGTCCCACGTTGTCCCACGTTGTCCCACGTTGTCCCACGTTGTCCCACGGTGTCCAACGGTGTCCAACGATGTCCCACGTTGTCCCACGTTGTCCCACGTTGTCCCACGATGTCCCACGTTGTCCCACGTTGTCCCACGTTGTCCCACGTTGTCCCACGATGTCCCACGTTGTCCCACGTTGTCCCACGTTGTCCCACGTTGTCCCACGATGTCCCACGTTGTCCCACGTTGTCCCACGTTGTCCCACGTTGTCCCACGATGTCCCGCGTTGTCCCACGTTGTCCCACGTTGTCCCACGTTGTCCCACGGTGTCCAACGATGTCCAACGGTGTCCAACGGTGTCCCACGGTGTCCAACGGTGTCCCACGTTGTCCCACGTTGTCCCACGTTGTCCCACGTTGTCCCACGTTGTCCCACGATGTCCCACGTTGTCCCACGTTGTCCCACGTTGTCCCACGTTGTCCCACGTTGTCCCACGTTGTCCCACGGTGTCCAACGATGTCCAACGGTGTCCAACGGTGTCCAACGGTGTCCAACGATGTCCAACGATGTCCAACGATGTCCAACGGTGTCCAGCGATGTCCAACGATGTCCAACGGTGTCCCACGATGTCCAACGATGTCCAACGATGTCCAACGGTGTCCAACGATGTCCAACGGTGTCCAACGATGTCCAACGATGTCCAACGGTGTCCCACGATGTCCAACGATGTCCAACGATGTCCAACGGTGTCCAACGGTGTCCAACGGTGTCCCACGGTGTCCAACGGTGTCCCACGTTGTCCCACGTTGTCCCACGTTGTCCCACGTTGTCCAACGATGTCCCACGTTGTCCAACGGTGTCCAACGGTGTCCAACGATGTCCAACGATGTCCAACGGTGTCCCACGATGTCCAACGATGTCCAACGATGTCCAACGGTGTCCCACGTTGTCCCACGTTGTCCCACGTTGTCCCACGTTGTCCCACGGTGTCCAACGATGTCCAACGGTGTCCCACGTTGTCCAACGGTGTCCCACGTTGTCCCACGTTGTCCCACGTTGTTCCATGGTTTCCCACGTTGTCCCACGTTGTCCCACGTTGTCCCACGTTGTCCCACGGTGTCCCACGGTGTCCAACGATGTCCAACGGTGTCCCACGTTGTCCCACGTTGTCCCACGTTGTCCCACGGTGTCCCACGTTGTCCCACGATGTCCCACGTTGTCCCACGTTGTCCCACGTTGTCCCAAGTTGTCCCACGTTGTCCCACGTTGTCCCACGTTGTCCCACGTGGTCCCACGTTGTCCCACGTTGTCCCACGGTGTCCAACGATGTCCAACGGTGTCCCACGTTGTCCAACGGTGTCCCACGTTGTCCCACGTTGTCCCACGTTGTCCCACGTTGTCCCACGTTGTCCAACGATGTCCAACGGTGTCCCACGTTGTCCCACGTTGTTCCATGGTTTCCCACGTTGTCCCACGTTGTCCCACGTTGTCCCACGGTGTCCAACGATGTCCAACGGTGTCCCACGTTGTCCCACGTTGTCCCACGTTGTCCCACGGTGTCCAACGATGTCCAACGGTGTCCCACGTTGTCCCACGTTGTCCCACGTTGTCCCACGATGTCCCACGTTGTCCCACGTTGTCCCACGTTTCCCCACGTTGTCCCACGTTGTCCCACGTTGTCCCTCGTTGTCCCACGTTGTCTCACGTTGTCCCACGTTGTCCCACGTTGTCCCACGGTGTCCAACGATGTCCAACGGTGTCCAGCGATGTCCAACGGTGTCCCACGTTGTCCCACGTTTTCCCACGTTGTCCCACGTTGTCCCACGGTGTCCAACGATGTCCAACGATGTCCAACGGTGTCCCACGTTGTCCCACGTTGTTCCATGGTTTCCCACGTTGTCCCACGTTGTCCCACGTTGTCCCACGGTGTCCAACGATGTCCAACGGTGTCCAACGGTGTCCAACGGTGTCCAACGGTGTCCCACGTTGTCCCACGTTGTCCCACGTTGTCCCACGTTGTCCCACGTTGTCCCACGATGTCCCACGTTGTCCCACGTTGTCCCACGTTGTCCCACGTTGTCCCACGTTGTCCCACGTTGTCCCACGTTGTCCCACGTTGTCCAACGGTGTCCAACGTTGTCCCACGTTGTCCCACGTTGTCCCACGTTGTCCCACGGTGTCCAACGATGTCCAACGGTGTCCCACGTTGTCCCACGTTGTCCCACGTTGTCCCACGTTGTCCCACGTTGTCCCACGATGTCCCACGTTGTCCCACGTTGTCCCACGTTGTCCCACGTTGTCCCACGTTGTCCCACGTTGTCCCACGTTGTCCCACGTTGTCCCACGTTGTCCCACGTTGTCCCACGTTGTCCCACGGTGTCCAACGATGTCCAACGGTGTCCAACGGTGTCCAACGGTGTCCAACGATGTCCAACGATGTCCAACGATGTCCAACGGTGTCCAACGATGTCCAACGATGTCCAACGGTGTCCCACGATGTCCAACGATGTCCAACGATGTCCAACGGTGTCCAACGATGTCCAACGGTGTCCAACGATGTCCAACGATGTCCAACGGTGTCCCACGATGTCCAACGATGTCCAACGATGTCCAACGGTGTCCAACGGTGTCCAACGGTGTCCCACGGTGTCCAACGGTGTCCCACGTTGTCCCACGTTGTCCCACGTTGTCCCACGTTGTCCAACGATGTCCCACGTTGTCCAACGGTGTCCAACGGTGTCCAACGATGTCCAACGATGTCCAACGGTGTCCCACGATGTCCAACGATGTCCAACGATGTCCAACGGTGTCCCACGTTGTCCCACGTTGTCCCACGTTGTCCCACGTTGTCCCACGTTGTCCCACGGTGTCCAACGATGTCCAACGGTGTCCCACGTTGTCCAACGATGTCCAACGGTGTCCAACGGTGTCCCACGTTGTCCCACGTTGTCCCACGTTGTCCCACGTTGTCCCACGTTGTCCAACGATGTCCAACGGTGTCCCACGTTGTCCCACGTTGTTCCATGGTTTCCCACGTTGTCCCACGTTGTCCCACGTTGTCCCACGTTCTCCCACGTTGTCCCACGGTGTCCCACGGTGTCCAACTATGTCCAACGGTGTCCCACGTTGTCCCACGTTGTCCCACGATGTCCCACGTTGTCCCACGATGTCCCACGTTGTCCCACGTTGTCCCACGTTGTCCCAAGTTGTCCCACGTTGTCCCACGTTGTCCCACGTTGTCCCACGTGGTCCCACGTTGTCCCACGTTGTCCCACGGTGTCCAACGGTGTCCCACGTTGTCCCACGTTGTCCCACGTTGTCCCACGTTGTCCCACGTTGTCCCACGTTGTCCCACGTTGTCCCACGTTGTCCCACGATGTCCCACGTTGTCCCACGTTGTCCCACGTTGTCCCACGGTGTCCAACGATGTCCAACGGTGTCCCACGTTGTCCCACGTTGTCCCACGTTGTCCCACGTTGTCCCACGTTGTCCCACGGTGTCCAACGATGTCCAACGGTGTCCAGCGATGTCCAACGGTGTCCCACGTTGTCCCACGTTTTCCCACGTTGTCCCACGTTGTCCCACGGTGTCCAACGATGTCCAACGATGTCCAACGGTGTCCCACGTTGTCCCACGTTGTTCCATGGTTTCCCACGTTGTCCCACGTTGTCCCACGTTGTCCCACGGTGTCCAACGATGTCCAACGGTGTCCAACGGTGTCCAACGGTGTCCAACGGTGTCCCACGTTGTCCCACGTTGTCCCACGTTGTCCCACGTTGTCCCACGTTGTCCCACGATGTCCCACGTTGTCCCACGTTGTCCCACGTTGTCCCACGTTGTCCCACGTTGTCCCACGTTGTCCCACGTTGTCCCACGTTGTCCCACGGTGTCCAACGATGTCCAACGGTGTCCAACGGTGTCCCACGTTGTCCCACGTTGTCCCACGTTGTCCCACGTTGTCCCACGTTGTCCAACGATGTCCAACGGTGTCCCACGTTGTCCCACGTTGTTCCATGGTTTCCCACGTTGTCCCACGTTGTCCCACGTTGTCCCACGTTCTCCCACGTTGTCCCACGGTGTCCCACGGTGTCCAACTATGTCCAACGGTGTCCCACGTTGTCCCACGTTGTCCCACGATGTCCCACGTTGTCCCACGTTGTCCCACGTTGTCCCACGTTGTCCCACGTTGTCCCACGTTGTCCCACGTGGTCCCACGTTGTCCCACGTTGTCCCACGGTGTCCAACGATGTCCAACGGTGTCCCACGTTGTCCAACGGTGTCCCACGTTGTCCCACGTTGTCCCACGTTGTCCAACGGTGTCCAACGGTGTCCCACGTTGTCCCACGTTGTCCCACGTTGTCCCACGTTGTCCCACGTTGTCCAACGATGTCCAACGGTGTCCCACGTTGTCCCACGTTGTTCCATGGTTTCCCACGTTGTCCCACGTTGTCCCACGTTGTCCCACGTTCTCCCACGTTGTCCCACGGTGCCCCACGGTGTCCAACTATGTCCAACGGTGTCCCACGTTGTCCCACGTTGTCCCACGATGTCCCACGTTGTCCCACGTTGTCCCACGTTGTCCCACGTTGTCCCACGTTGTCCCACGTTGTCCCACGTTGTCCCACGTTGTCCCACGATGTCCCACGTTGTCCCACGTTGTCCCACGTTGTCCCACGTTGTCCCACGTTGTCCCACGTTGTCCAACGATGTCCAACGGTGTCCCACGTTGTCCCACGTTGTTCCATGGTTTCCCACGTTGTCCCACGTTGTCCCACGTTGTCCCACGGTGTCCAACGATGTCCAACGGTGTCCAACGGTGTCCAACGGTGTCCAACGGTGTCCCACGTTGTCCCACGTTGTCCCACGTTGTCCCACGGTGTCCAACGATGTCCAACGGTGTCCCACGTTGTCCCACGTTGTCCCACGTTGTCCCACGTTGTCCCACGTTGTCCCACGATGTCCCACGTTGTCCCACGTTGTCCCACGTTGTCCCACGTTGTCCCACGTTGTCCCACGTTGTCCCACGTTGTCCCACGTTGTCCCACGTTGTCCCACGTTGTCCCACGTTGTCCCACGTTGTCCCACGTTGTCCCACGTTGTCCCACGGTGTCCAACGGTGTCCAGCGATGTCCCACGTTGTCCCACGTTTTCCCACGTTGTCCCACGTTGTCCCACGGTGTCCAACGATGTCCAACGATGTCCAACGGTGTCCCACGTTGTCCCACGTTGTTCCATGGTTTCCCACGTTGTCCCACGTTGTCCCACGTTGTCCCACGGTGTCCAACGATGTCCAACGGTGTCCAACGGTGTCCAACGGTGTCCAACGGTGTCCCACGTTGTCCCACGTTGTCCCACGTTGTCCCACGATGTCCCACGTTGTCCCACGTTGTCCCACGTTGTCCCACGTTGTCCCACGTTGTGCCACGTTGTCCCACGTTGTCCCACGGTGTCCAACGATGTCCAACGGTGTCCAACGGAGTCCCACGGTGTCCAACGGTGTCCCACGTTGTCCCACGTTGTCCCACGTTGTCCCACGTTGTCCCACGTTGTCCCACGTTGTCCCACGTTGTCCAACGATGTCCAACGGTGTCCCACGTTGTCCCACGTTGTTCCATGGTTTCCCACGTTGTCCCACGTTGTCCCACGTTGTCCCACGGTGTCCAACGATGTCCAACGGTGTCCAACGGTGTCCAACGGTGTCCAACGGTGTCCCACGTTGTCCCACGTTGTCCCACGGTGTCCAACGATGTCCAACGGTGTCCCACGTTGTCCCACGTTGTCCCACGTTGTCCCACGTTGTCCCACGATGTCCCACGTTGTCCCACGTTGTCCCACGTTGTCCCACGTTGTCCCACGTTGTCCCACGTTGTCCCACGTTGTCCCACGTTGTCCCACGTTGTCCCACGTTGTCCCACGTTGTCCCACGTTGTCCCACGTTGTCCCACGTTGTCCCACGGTGTCCAACGGTGTCCAGCGATGTCCCACGTTGTCCCACGTTTTCCCACGTTGTCCCACGTTGTCCCACGGTGTCCAACGATGTCCAACGATGTCCAACGGTGTCCCACGTTGTCCCACGTTGTTCCATGGTTTCCCACGTTGTCCCACGTTGTCCCACGTTGTCCCACGGTGTCCAACGATGTCTAACGGTGTCCAACGGTGTCCAACGGTGTCCAACGGTGTCCCACGTTGTCCCACGTTGTCCCACGTTGTCCCACGATGTCCCACGTTGTCCCACGTTGTCCCACGTTGTCCCACGTTGTCCCACGTTGTGCCACGTTGTCCCACGTTGTCCCACGGTGTCCAACGATGTCCAACGGTGTCCAACGGTGTCCCACGGTGTCCAACGGTGTCCCACGTTGTCCCACGTTGTCCCACGTTGTCCCACGTTGTCCCACGTTGTCCCACGTTGTCCCACGTTGTCCAACGATGTCCAACGGTGTCCCACGTTGTCCCACGTTGTTCCATGGTTTCCCACGGTGTCCCACGTTGTCCCACGTTGTCCCACGTTGTCCCACGTGGTCCCACGTTGTCCCACGTTGTCCAACGATGTCCAACGGTGTCCCACGTTGTCCCACGTTGTTCCATGGTTTCCCACGTTGTCCCACGTTGTCCCACGTTGTCCCACGTTGTCCCACGTTGTCCCACGGTGTCCCACGGTGTCCAACGATGTCCAACGGTGTCCCACGTTGTCCCACGTTGTCCCACGTTGTCCCACGTTGTCCCACGTTGTCCCACGATGTCCCACGTTGTCCCACGTTGTCCCACGTTGTCCCAAGTTGTCCCACGTTGTCCCACGTTGTCCCACGTTGTCCCACGTGGTCCCACGTTGTCCCACGTTGTCCCACGGTGTCCAACGATGTCCAACGGTGTCCCACGTTGTCCAACGGTGTCCCACGTTGTCCCACGTTGTCCCACGTTGTCCCACGTTGTCCCACGTGGTCCCACGTTGTCCCACGTTGTCCCACGGTGTCCAACGATGTCCAACGGTGTCCCACGTTGTCCAACGGTGTCCCACGTTGTCCCACGTTGTCCCACGTTGTCCCACGTTGTCCCACGTTGTCCCACGTTGTCCCACGTTGTCCAACGATGTCCAACGGTGTCCCACGTTGTCCCACGTTGTTCCATGGTTTCCCACGTTGTCCCACGTTGTCCCACGTTGTCCCACGGTGTCCAACGATGTCCAACGGTGTCCCACGTTGTCCCACGTTGTCCCACGTTGTCCCACGTTGTCCCACGTTGTCCCACGGTGTCCAACGATGTCCAACGGTGTCCAGCGATGTCCAACGGTGTCCCACGTTGTCCCACGTTTTCCCACGTTGTCCCACGTTGTCCCACGGTGTCCAACGATGTCCAACGATGTCCAACGGTGTCCCACGTTGTCCCACGTTGTTCCATGGTTTCCCACGTTGTCCCACGTTGTCCCACGTTGTCCCACGGTGTCCAACGATGTCCAACGGTGTCCAACGGTGTCCAACGGTGTCCAACGGTGTCCCACGTTGTCCCACGTTGTCCCACGTTGTCCCACGTTGTCCCACGTTGTCCCACGATGTCCCACGTTGTCCCACGTTGTCCCACGTTGTCCCACGTTGTCCCACGTTGTCCCACGTTGTCCCACGTTGTCCCACGTTGTCCCACGGTGTCCAACGATGTCCAACGGTGTCCAACGGTGTCCCACGTTGTCCCACGTTGTCCCACGTTGTCCCACGTTGTCCCACGTTGTCCAACGATGTCCAACGGTGTCCCACGTTGTCCCACGTTGTTCCATTGTTTCCCACGTTGTCCCACGTTGTCCCACGTTGTCCCACGTTCTCCCACGTTGTCCCACGGTGTCCCACGGTGTCCAACTATGTCCAACGGTGTCCCACGTTGTCCCACGTTGTCCCACGATGTCCCACGTTGTCCCACGTTGTCCCACGTTGTCCCACGTTGTCCCACGTTGTCCCACGTTGTCCCACGTGGTCCCACGTTGTCCCACGTTGTCCCACGGTGTCCAACGATGTCCAACGGTGTCCCACGTTGTCCAACGGTGTCCCACGTTGTCCCACGTTGTCCCACGTTGTCCAACGGTGTCCAACGGTGTCCCACGTTGTCCCACGTTGTCCCACGTTGTCCCACGTTGTCCCACGTTGTCCAACGATGTCCAACGGTGTCCCACGTTGTCCCACGTTGTTCCATGGTTTCCCACGTTGTCCCACGTTGTCCCACGTTGTCCCACGTTCTCCCACGTTGTCCCACGGTGCCCCACGGTGTCCAACTATGTCCAACGGTGTCCCACGTTGTCCCACGTTGTCCCACGATGTCCCACGTTGTCCCACGTTGTCCCACGTTGTCCCACGTTGTCCCACGTTGTCCCACGTTGTCCCACGTTGTCCCACGTTGTCCCACGATGTCCCACGTTGTCCCACGTTGTCCCACGTTGTCCCACGTTGTCCCACGTTGTCCCACGTTGTCCAACGATGTCCAACGGTGTCCCACGTTGTCCCACGTTGTTCCATGGTTTCCCACGTTGTCCCACGTTGTCCCACGTTGTCCCACGGTGTCCAACGATGTCCAACGGTGTCCAACGGTGTCCAACGGTGTCCAACGGTGTCCCACGTTGTCCCACGTTGTCCCACGTTGTCCCACGGTGTCCAACGATGTCCAACGGTGTCCCACGTTGTCCCACGTTGTCCCACGTTGTCCCACGTTGTCCCACGTTGTCCCACGATGTCCCACGTTGTCCCACGTTGTCCCACGTTGTCCCACGTTGTCCCACGTTGTCCCACGTTGTCCCACGTTGTCCCACGTTGTCCCACGTTGTCCCACGTTGTCCCACGTTGTCCCACGTTGTCCCACGTTGTCCCACGTTGTCCCACGGTGTCCAACGGTGTCCAGCGATGTCCCACGTTGTCCCACGTTTTCCCACGTTGTCCCACGTTGTCCCACGGTGTCCAACGATGTCCAACGATGTCCAACGGTGTCCCACGTTGTCCCACGTTGTTCCATGGTTTCCCACGTTGTCCCACGTTGTCCCACGTTGTCCCACGGTGTCCAACGATGTCCAACGGTGTCCAACGGTGTCCAACGGTGTCCAACGGTGTCCCACGTTGTCCCACGTTGTCCCACGTTGTCCCACGATGTCCCACGTTGTCCCACGTTGTCCCACGTTGTCCCACGTTGTCCCACGTTGTGCCACGTTGTCCCACGTTGTCCCACGGTGTCCAACGATGTCCAACGGTGTCCAACGGAGTCCCACGGTGTCCAACGGTGTCCCACGTTGTCCCACGTTGTCCCACGTTGTCCCACGTTGTCCCACGTTGTCCCACGTTGTCCCACGTTGTCCAACGATGTCCAACGGTGTCCCACGTTGTCCCACGTTGTTCCATGGTTTCCCACGTTGTCCCACGTTGTCCCACGTTGTCCCACGGTGTCCAACGATGTCCAACGGTGTCCAACGGTGTCCAACGGTGTCCAACGGTGTCCCACGTTGTCCCACGTTGTCCCACGGTGTCCAACGATGTCCAACGGTGTCCCACGTTGTCCCACGTTGTCCCACGTTGTCCCACGTTGTCCCACGTTGTCCCACGATGTCCCACGTTGTCCCACGTTGTCCCACGTTGTCCCACGTTGTCCCACGTTGTCCCACGTTGTCCCACGTTGTCCCACGTTGTCCCACGTTGTCCCACGTTTTCCCACGTTGTCCCACGTTGTCCCACGTTGTCCCACGTTGTCCCACGTTTTCCCACGTTGTCCCACGTTGTCCCACGGTGTCCAACGATGTCCAACGGTGTCCCACGTTGTCCAACGGTGTCCCACGTTGTCCCACGTTGTCCCACGTTGTCCCACGTTGTCAATCGATGTCCCACGTTGTCCCACGTTGTCCCACGTTGTCCCACGTTGTCCCACGTTGTCCCACGTTGTCCCACGTTGTCCCACGTTGTCCCACGTTGTTCCATGGTTTCCCACGTTGTCCCACGTTGTCCCACGTTGTCCCACGTTGTCCCACGGTGTCCAACGATGTCCAACGATGTCCAACGTTGTCCCACGTTGTCCCACGTTGTTCCATGGTTTCCCACGTTGTCCCACGTTGTCCCACGTTGTCCCACGGTGTCCAACGATGTCCAACGGTGTCCAACGGTGTCCAACGGTGTCCAACGGTGTCCCACGTTGTCCCACGTTGTCCCACGTTGTCCCACGTTGTCCCACGTTGTCCCACGTTGTTCCATGGTTTCCCACGTTGTCCCACGTTGTCCCACGTTGTCCCACGGTGTCCAACGATGTCCAACGGTGTCCAACGGTGTCCAACGGTGTCCAACGGTGTCCCACGTTGTCCCACGTTGTCCCACGTTGTCCCACGTTGTCCCACGTTGTCCCACGATGTCCCACGTTGTCCCACGATGTCCCACGTTGTCCCACGTTGTCCCACGTGGTCCCACGTTGTCCCACGTTGTCCAACGGTGTCCAACGGTGTCCCACGTTGTCCCACGTTGTCCCACGTTGTCCCACGGTGTCCAACGATGTCCAACGGTGTCCCACGTTGTCCCACGTTGTCCCACGTTGTCCCACGTTGTCCCACGTTGTCCCACGGTGTCCAACGATGTCCAACGGTGTCCAACGGTGTCCAACGGTGTCCCACGTTGTCCCACGTTGTCCCACGTTGTCCCACGTTGTCCCACTGTGTCCAACGATGTCCAACGGTGTCCCACGTTGTCCCACGTTGTCCCACGTTGTCCCACGATGTCCCACGTTGTCCCACGTTGTCCCACGTTGTCCCACGTTGTCCCACGTTGTCCCACGGTGTCCAACGATGTCCAACGGTGTCCAACGGTGTCCAACGGTGTCCAACGGTGTCCCAAGTTGTCCCACGTTGTCCCACGTTGTCCCACGGTGTCCAACGATGTCCAACGGTGTCCCACGTTGTCCCACGGTGTCCAACGATGTCCAACGGTGTCCCACGTTGTCCAACGGTGTCCCACGTTGTCCCACGTTGTCCCACGTTGTCCCACGTTGTCCCACGTTGTCCCACGTTGTCCCACGTTGTCCCACGTTGTCCCACGTTGTCCCACGTTGTCCAACGGTGTCCCACGTTGTCCCACGGTGTCCCACGGTGTCCAACGATGTCCAACGGTGTCCCACGTTGTCCCACGTTGTCCCACGTTGTCCCACGTTGTCCCACGTTGTCCCACGATGTCCCACGTTGTCCCACGTTGTCCCACGTTGTCCCAAGTTGTCCCACGTTGTCCCACGTTGTCCCACGTTGTCCCACGTGGTCCCACGTTGTCCCACGTTGTCCCACGGTGTCCAACGATGTCCAACGGTGTCCCACGTTGTCCAACGGTGTCCCACGTTGTCCCACGTTGTCCCACGTTGTCCCACGTTGTCCCACGTGGTCCCACGTTGTCCCACGTTGTCCCACGGTGTCCAACGATGTCCAACGGTGTCCCACGTTGTCCAACGGTGTCCCACGTTGTCCCACGTTGTCCCACGTTGTCCCACGTTGTCCCACGTTGTCCCACGTTGTCCCACGTTGTCCAACGATGTCCAACGGTGTCCCACGTTGTCCCACGTTGTTCCACGGTTTCCCACGTTGTCCCACGTTGTCCCACGTTGTCCCACGGTGTCCAACGATGTCCAACGGTGTCCCACGTTGTCCCACGTTGTCCCACGTTGTCCCACGTTGTCCCACGTTGTCCCACGGTGTCCAACGATGTCCAACGGTGTCCAGCGATGTCCAACGGTGTCCCACGTTGTCCCACGTTTTCCCACGTTGTCCCACGTTGTCCCACGGTGTCCAACGATGTCCAACGATGTCCAACGGTGTCCCACGTTGTCCCACGTTGTTCCATGGTTTCCCACGTTGTCCCACGTTGTCCCACGTTGTCCCACGGTGTCCAACGATGTCCAACGGTGTCCAACGGTGTCCAACGGTGTCCAACGGTGTCCCACGTTGTCCCACGTTGTCCCACGTTGTCCCACGTTGTCCCACGTTGTCCCACGATGTCCCACGTTGTCCCACGTTGTCCCACGTTGTCCCACGTTGTCCCACGTTGTCCCACGTTGTCCCACGTTGTCCCACGGTGTCCAACGATGTCCAACGGTGTCCAACGGTGTCCCACGTTGTCCCACGTTGTCCCACGTTGTCCCACGTTGTCCCACGTTGTCCAACGATGTCCAACGGTGTCCCACGTTGTCCCACGTTGTTCCATGGTTTCCCACGTTGTCCCACGTTGTCCCACGTTGTCCCACGTTCTCCCACGTTGTCCCACGTTGTCCCACGGTGTCCCACTATGTCCAACGGTGTCCCACGTTGTCCCACGTTGTCCCACGATGTCCCACGTTGTCCCACGTTGTCCCACGTTGTCCCACGTTGTCCCACGTTGTCCCACGTTGTCCCACGTTGTCCCACGTTGTCCCACGTTGTCCCACGGTGTCCAACGATGTCCAACGGTGTCCCACGTTGTCCAACGGTGTCCCACGTTGTCCCACGTTGTCCCACGTTGTCCAACGGTGTCCAACGGTGTCCCACGTTGTCCCACGTTGTCCCACGTTGTCCCACGTTGTCCCACGTTGTCCAACGATGTCCAACGGTGTCCCACGTTGTCCCACGTTGTTCCATGGTTTCCCACGTTGTCCCACGTTGTCCCACGTTGTCCCACGTTCTCCCACGTTGTCCCACGGTGCCCCACGGTGTCCAACTATGTCCAACGGTGTCCCACGTTGTCCCACGTTGTCCCACGATGTCCCACGTTGTCCCACGTTGTCCCACGTTGTCCCACGTTGTCCCACGTTGTCCCACGTTGTCCCACGTTGTCCCACGTTGTCCCACGTTGTCCCACGTTGTCCCACGTTGTCCCACGTTGTCCCACGTTGTCCCACGTTGTCCCACGTTGTCCAACGATGTCCAACGGTGTCCCACGTTGTCCCACGTTGTTCCATGGTTTCCCACGTTGTCCCACGTTGTCCCACGTTGTCCCACGGTGTCCAACGATGTCCAACGGTGTCCAACGGTGTCCAACGGTGTCCAACGGTGTCCCACGTTGTCCCACGTTGTCCCACGTTGTCCCACGGTGTCCAACGATGTCCAACGGTGTCCCACGTTGTCCCACGTTGTCCCACGTTGTCCCACGTTGTCCCACGTTGTCCCACGATGTCCCACGTTGTCCCACGTTGTCCCACGTTGTCCCACGTTGTCCCACGTTGTCCCACGTTGTCCCACGTTGTCCCACGTTGTCCCACGTTGTCCCACGTTGTCCCACGTTGTCCCACGTTGTCCCACGTTGTCCCACGTTGTCCCACGGTGTCCAACGGTGTCCAGCGATGTCCCACGTTGTCCCACGTTTTCCCACGTTGTCCCACGTTGTCCCACGGTGTCCAACGATGTCCAACGATGTCCAACGGTGTCCCACGTTGTCCCACGTTGTTCCATGGTTTCCCACGTTGTCCCACGTTGTCCCACGTTGTCCCACGGTGTCCAACGATGTCCAACGGTGTCCAACGGTGTCCAACGGTGTCCAACGGTGTCCCACGTTGTCCCACGTTGTCCCACGTTGTCCCACGATGTCCCACGTTGTCCCACGTTGTCCCACGGTGTCCAACGATGTCCAACGGTGTCCCACGTTGTCCCACGTTGTCCCACGTTGTCCCACGTTGTCCCACGTTGTCCCACGATGTCCCACGATGTCCCACGTTGTCCCACGTTGTCCCACGTTGTCCCACGTTGTCCCACGTTGTCCCACGTTGTCCCACGTTGTCCCACGTTGTCCCACGTTGTCCAACGATGTCCAACGGTGTCCCACGTTGTCCCACGTTGTTCCATGGTTTCCCACGTTGTCCCACGTTGTCCCACGTTGTCCCACGGTGTCCAACGATGTCCAACGGTGTCCAACGGTGTCCAACGGTGTCCAACGGTGTCCCACGTTGTCCCACGTTGTCCCACGGTGTCCAACGATGTCCAACGGTGTCCCACGTTGTCCCACGTTGTCCCACGTTGTCCCACGTTGTCCCACGTTGTCCCACGATGTCCCACGTTGTCCCACGTTGTCCCACGTTGTCCCACGTTGTCCCACGTTGTCCCACGTTGTCCCACGTTGTCCCACGTTGTCCCACGTTGTCCCACGTTTTCCCACGTTGTCCCACGTTGTCCCACGTTGTCCCACGTTGTCCCACGTTTTCCCACGTTGTCCCACGTTGTCCCACGGTGTCCAACGATGTCCAACGGTGTCCCACGTTGTCCAACGGTGTCCCACGTTGTCCCACGTTGTCCCACGTTGTCCCACGTTGTCAAACGATGTCCCACGTTGTCCCACGTTGTCCCACGTTGTCCCACGTTGTCCCACGTTGTCCCACGTTGTCCCACGTTGTCCCACGTTGTCCCACGTTGTTCCATGGTTTCCCACGTTGTCCCACGTTGTCCCACGTTGTCCCACGTTGTCCCACGGTGTCCAACGATGTCCAACGATGTCCAACGTTGTCCCACGTTGTCCCACGTTGTTCCATGGTTTCCCACGTTGTCCCACGTTGTCCCACGTTGTCCCACGGTGTCCAACGATGTCCAACGGTGTCCAACGGTGTCCAACGGTGTCCAACGGTGTCCCACGTTGTCCCACGTTGTCCCACGTTGTCCCACGTTGTCCCACGTTGTCCCACGTTGTTCCATGGTTTCCCACGTTGTCCCACGTTGTCCCACGTTGTCCCACGGTGTCCAACGATGTCCAACGGTGTCCAACGGTGTCCAACGGTGTCCAACGGTGTCCCACGTTGTCCCACGTTGTCCCACGTTGTCCCACGTTGTCCCACGTTGTCCCACGATGTCCCACGTTGTCCCACGATGTCCCACGTTGTCCCACGTTGTCCCACGTGGTCCCACGTTGTCCCACGTTGTCCAACGGTGTCCAACGGTGTCCCACGTTGTCCCACGTTGTCCCACGTTGTCCCACGGTGTCCAACGATGTCCAACGGTGTCCCACGTTGTCCCACGTTGTCCCACGTTGTCCCACGTTGTCCCACGTTGTCCCACGGTGTCCAACGATGTCCAACGGTGTCCAACGGTGTCCAACGGTGTCCCACGTTGTCCCACGTTGTCCCACGTTGTCCCACGTTGTCCCACTGTGTCCAACGATGTCCAACGGTGTCCCACGTTGTCCCACGTTGTCCCACGTTGTCCCACGATGTCCCACGTTGTCCCACGTTGTCCCACGTTGTCCCACGTTGTCCCACGTTGTCCCACGGTGTCCAACGATGTCCAACGGTGTCCAACGGTGTCCAACGGTGTCCAACGGTGTCCCAAGTTGTCCCACGTTGTCCCACGTTGTCCCACGGTGTCCAACGATGTCCAACGGTGTCCCACGTTGTCCCACGGTGTCCAACGATGTCCAACGGTGTCCCACGTTGTCCAACGGTGTCCCACGTTGTCCCACGTTGTCCCACGTTGTCCCACGTTGTCCCACGTTGTCCCACGTTGTCCCACGTTGTCCCACGTTGTCCCACGTTGTCCCACGGTGTCCAACGATGTCCAACGGTGTCCAACGGTGTCCCACGGTGTCCAACGGTGTCCCACGTTGTCCCACGTTGTCCCACGTTGTCCCACGTTGTCCCACGTTGTCCCACGTTGTCCCACGTTGTCCAACGATGTCCAACGGTGTCCCACGTTGTCCCACGTTGTTCCATGGTTTCCCACGTTGTCCCACGTTGTCCCACGTTGTCCCACGTTTTCCCACGTTGTCCCACGGTGTCCCACGGTGTCCAACTATGTCCAACGGTGTCCCACGTTGTCCCACGTTGTCCCACGATGTCCCACGTTGTCCCACGTTGTCCCACGTTGTCCCACGTTGTCCCACGTTGTCCCACGTTGTCCCACGTTGTCCCACGTTGTCCCACGTTGTCCCACGGTGTCCAACGATGTCCAACGGTGTCCAACGGTGTCCAACGGTGTCCAACGGTGTCCCACGTTGTCCCACGTTGTCCCACGTTGTCCCACGGTGTCCAACGATGTCCAACGGTGTCCCACGTTGTCCCACGTTGTCCCACGTTGTCCCACGTTGTCCCACGTTGTCCCACGATGTCCCACGTTGTCCCACGTTGTCCCACGTTGTCCCACGTTGTCCCACGTTGTCCCACGTTGTCCCACGTTGTCCCACGTTGTCCCACGTTTTCCCACGTTGTCCCACGTTGTCCCACGGTGTCCAACGATGTCCAACGGTGTCCAACGGTGTCCCACGGTGTCCAACGTTGTCCCACGTTGTCCCACGTTGTCCCACGTTGTCCCACGTTGTCCCACGTTGTCCCACGTTGTCCCACGTTGTCCCACGTTGTCCCACGTTGTCCCACGTTGTCCCACGTTGTCCCACGTTGTCCCACGTTGTCCCACGTTGTCCCACGTTGTCCCACGTTGTCCCACGTTTTCCCACGTTGTCCCACGTTGTCCCACGGTGTCCAACGATGTCCAACGGTGTCCCACGTTGTCCAACGGTGTCCCACGTTGTCCCACGTTGTCCCACGTTGTCAAACGATGTCCCACGTTGTCCCACGTTGTCCCACGTTGTCCCACGTTGTCCCACGTTGTCCCACGTTGTCCCACGTTGTCCCACGTTGTCCCACGTTGTCCCACGTTGTCCCACGGTGTCCAACGGTGTCCCACGTTGTCCAACGGTGTCCCACGTTGTCCCACGTTGTCCCACGTTGTCCCACGTTGTCAAACGATGTCCCACGTTGTCCCACGTTGTCCCACGTTGTCCCACGTTGTCCCACGTTGTCCCACGTTGTCCCACGTTGTCCCACGTTGTCCCACGTTGTCCCACGTTGTCCCACGTTGTCCCACGGTGTCCAACGATGTCCAACGGTGTCCAACGGTGTCCCACGGTGTCCAACGGTGTCCCACGTTGTCCCACGTTGTCCCACGTTGTCCCACGTTGTCCCACGTTGTCCCACGTTGTCCCACGTTGTCCCACGTTGTCCCACGTTGTCCCACGTTGTCGCACGTTGTCCCACGTTGTTCCATGGTTTCCCACGTTGTCCCACGTTGTCCCACGTTGTCCCACGTTGTCCCACGGTGTCCAACGATGTCCAACGATGTCCAACGGTGTCCCACGTTGTCCAAACGTTGTTCCATGGTTTCCCACGTTGTCCCACGTTGTCCCACGTTGTCCCACGGTGTCCAACGATGTCCAACGGTGTCCAACGGTGTCCAACGGTGTCCAACGGTGTCCAACGGTGTCCAACGGTGTCCCACGTTGTCCCACGTTGTCCCACGTTGTCCCACGATGTCCCACGTTGTCCCACGTTGTTCCATGGTTTCCCACGTTGTCCCACGTTGTCCCACGTTGTCCCACGGTGTCCAACGATGTCCAACGGTGTCCAACGGTGTCCAACGGTGTCCAACGGTGTCCAACGGTGTCCCACGTTGTCCCACGTTGTCCCACGTTGTCCCACGGTGTCCAACGATGTCCAACGGTGTCCAACGGTGTCCAACGGTGTCCAACGGTGTCCCACGTTGTCCCACGTTGTCCCACGTTGTCCCACGATGTCCCACGTTGTCCCACGTTGTTCCATGGTTTCCCACGTTGTCCCACGTTGTCCCACGTTGTCCCACGGTGTCCAACGATGTCCAACGGTGTCCAACGGTGTCCAACGGTGTCCAACGGTGTCCCACGTTGTCCCACGTTGTCCCACGTTGTCCCACGTTGTCCCACGTTGTCCCACGATGTCCCACGTTGTCCCACGTTGTCCCACGTTGTCCCACGTTGTTCCACGTTGTCCCACGATGTCCCACGTTGTCCCACGTTGTTCCATTGTTTCCCACGTTGTCCCACGTTGTCCCACGGTGTCCAACGATGTCCAACGGTGTCCCACGTTGTCCCACGTTGTCCCACGTTGTCCCACGTTGTCCCACGTTGTCCCACGATGTCCCACGTTGTCCCACGTTGTCCCACGTTGTCCCACGTTGTCCCACGTTGTCCCACGTTGTCCCACGTTGTCCCACGTTGTCCCACGTTTTCCCACGTTGTCCCACGTTGTCCCACGGTGTCCAACGATGTCCAACGGTGTCCAACGGTGTCCCACGGTGTCCAACGTTGTCCCACGTTGTCCCACGTTGTCCCACGTTGTCCCACGTTGTCCCACGTTGTCCCACGTTGTCCCACGTTGTCCCACGTTGTCCCACGTTGTCCCACGTTGTCCCACGTTGTCCCACGTTGTCCCACGTTGTCCCACGTTGTCCCACGTTGTCCCACGTTTTCCCACGTTGTCCCACGTTGTCCCACGGTGTCCAACGATGTCCAACGGTGTCCCACGTTGTCCAACGGTGTCCCACGTTGTCCCACGTTGTCCCACGTTGTCCCACGTTGTCAAACGATGTCCCACGTTGTCCCACGTTGTCCCACGTTGTCCCACGTTGTCCCACGTTGTCCCACGTTGTCCCACGTTGTCCCACGTTGTCCCACGTTGTCCCACGTTGTCCCACGTTGTCCCACGGTGTCCAACGATGTCCAACGGTGTCCAACGGTGTCCCACGGTGTCCAACGGTGTCCCACGTTGTCCCACGTTGTCCCACGTTGTCCCACGTTGTCCCACGTTGTCCCACGTTGTCCCACGTTGTCCAACGATGTCCAACGGTGTCCCACGTTGTCCCACGTTGTCCCACGTTGTCCCACGTTGTCCCACGATGTCCCACGTTGTCCCACGTTGTCCCACGTTGTCCCACGTTGTCCCACGTTGTCCCACGTTGTCCCACGTTGTCCCACGTTGTCCCACGTTGTCCCACGTTGTCCCACGTTGTCGCACGTTGTCCCACGTTGTTCCATGGTTTCCCACGTTGTCCCACGTTGTCCCACGTTGTCCCACGTTGTCCCACGGTGTCCAACGATGTCCAACGATGTCCAACGGTGTCCCACGTTGTCCAAACGTTGTTCCATGGTTTCCCACGTTGTCCCACGTTGTCCCACGTTGTCCCACGGTGTCCAACGATGTCCAACGGTGTCCAACGGTGTCCAACGGTGTCCAACGGTGTCCCACGTTGTCCCACGTTGTCCCACGTTGTCCCACGTTGTCCCACGTTGTCCCACGATGTCCCACGTTGTCCCACGTTGTCCCACGTTGTCCCACGTTGTTCCACGTTGTCCCACGTGGTCCCACGTTGTCCCACGTTGTCCCACGGTGTCCAACGGTGTCCAACGATGTCCCACGTTGTCCCACGTTGTCCCACGTTGTCCCACGTTGTCCCACGATGTCCCACGTTGTCCCACGTTGTCCCACGTTGTCCCACGTTGTCCCACGTTGTCCCACGTTGTCCCACGTTGTCCCACGTTGTCCCACGTTGTCCCACGTTGTCCCACGTTGTCCCACGTTGTCCCACGTTGTCCCACGTTGTTCCATGGTTTCCCACGTTGTCCCACGTTGTCCCACGTTGTCCCACGGTGTCCAACGATGTCCAACGGTGTCCAACGGTGTCCAACGGTGTCCAACGGTGTCCCACGTTGTCCCACGTTGTCCCACGTTGTCCCACGGTGTCCAACGATGTCCAACGGTGTCCCACGTTGTCCCACGTTGTCCCACGTTGTCCCACGTTGTCCCACGTTGTCCCACGATGTCCCACGTTGTCCCACGTTGTCCCACGTTGTCCCACGTTGTCCCACGTTGTCCCACGTTGTCCCACGTTGTCCCACGTTGTCCCACGTTGTCCCACGTTGTCCCACGTTGTCCCACGTTGTCCCACGTTGTCCCACGTTGTCCCACGGTGTCCAACGGTGTCCAGCGATGTCCCACGTTGTCCCACGTTTTCCCACGTTGTCCCACGTTGTCCCACGGTGTCCAACGATGTCCAACGATGTCCAACGGTGTCCCACGTTGTCCCACGTTGTTCCATGGTTTCCCACGTTGTCCCACGTTGTCCCACGTTGTCCCACGGTGTCCAACGATGTCCAACGGTGTCCAACGGTGTCCAACGGTGTCCAACGGTGTCCCACGTTGTCCCACGTTGTCCCACGTTGTCCCACGATGTCCCACGTTGTCCCACGTTGTCCCACGTTGTCCCACGTTGTCCCACGTTGTGCCACGTTGTCCCACCTTGTCCCACGGTGTCCAACGATGTCCAACGGTGTCCAACGGTGTCCCACGGTGTCCAACGGTGTCCCACGTTGTCCCACGTTGTCCCACGTTGTCCCACGTTGTCCCACGTTGTCCCACGTTGTCCCACGTTGTCCAACGATGTCCAACGGTGTCCCACGTTGTCCCACGTTGTTCCATGGTTTCCCACGTTGTCCCACGTTGTCCCACGTTGTCCCACGGTGTCCAACGATGTCCAACGGTGTCCAACGGTGTCCAACGGTGTCCAACGGTGTCCCACGTTGTCCCACGTTGTCCCACGTTGTCCCACGGTGTCCAACGATGTCCAACGGTGTCCCACGTTGTCCCACGTTGTCCCACGTTGTCCCACGTTGTCCCACGTTGTCCCACGATGTCCCACGTTGTCCCACGTTGTCCCACGTTGTCCCACGTTGTCCCACGTTGTCCCACGTTGTCCCACGTTGTCCCACGTTGTCCCACGTTGTCCCACGTTTTCCCACGTTGTCCCACGTTGTCCCACGTTGTCCCACGTTGTCCCACGTTTTCCCACGTTGTCCCACGTTGTCCCACGGTGTCCAACGATGTCCAACGGTGTCCCACGTTGTCCAACGGTGTCCCACGTTGTCCCACGTTGTCCCACGTTGTCCCACGTTGTCAAACGATGTCCCACGTTGTCCCACGTTGTCCCACGTTGTCCCACGTTGTCCCACGTTGTCCCACGTTGTCCCACGTTGTCCCACGTTGTTCCATGGTTTCCCACGTTGTCCCACGTTGTCCCACGTTGTCCCACGTTGTCCCACGGTGTCCAACGATGTCCAACGATGTCCAACGTTGTCCCACGTTGTCCCACGTTGTTCCATGGTTTCCCACGTTGTCCCACGTTGTCCCACGTTGTCCCACGGTGTCCAACGATGTCCAACGGTGTCCAACGGTGTCCAACGGTGTCCAACGGTGTCCCACGTTGTCCCACGTTGTCCCACGTTGTCCCACGGTGTCCAACGATGTCCAACGGTGTCCCACGTTGTCCCACGTTGTCCCACGTTGTCCCACGTTGTCCCACGTTGTCCCACGATGTCCCACGTTGTCCCACGTTGTCCCACGTTGTCCCACGTTGTCCCACGTTGTCCCACGTTGTCCCACGTTGTCCCACGTTGTCCCACGTTGTCCCACGTTGTCCCACGTTGTCCCACGTTGTCCCACGTTGTCCCACGTTGTCCCACGGTGTCCAACGGTGTCCAACGATGTCCCACGTTGTCCCACGTTTTCCCACGTTGTCCCACGTTGTCCCACGGTGTCCAACGATGTCCAACGGTGTCCCACGTTGTCCCACGTTGTTCCATGGTTTCCCACGTTGTCCCACGTTGTCCCACGTTGTCCCACGGTGTCCAACGATGTCCAACGGTGTCCAACGGTGTCCAACGGTGTCCAACGGTGTCCCACGTTGTCCCACGTTGTCCCACGTTGTCCAACGGTGTCCAACGGTGTCCCACGTTGTCCCACGTTGTCCCACGTTGTCCCACGGTGTCCAACGATGTCCAACGGTGTCCCACGTTGTCCCACGTTGTCCCACGTTGTCCCACGTTGTCCCACGTTGTCCCACGTTGTCCCACGTTGTCCCACGTTGTCCCACGTTGTCCCACGTTGTCCCACGTTGTCCCACGTTGTCCCACGTTGTCCCACGTTGTCCCACGGTGTCCAACGGTGTCCCACGTTGTCCCACGTTGTCCCACGTTGTCCCACGTTGTCCCACGTTGTCCCACGATGTCCCACGTTGTCCCACGTTGTCCCACGTTGTCCCACGTTGTCCCACGTTGTCCCACGTTGTCCCACGTTGTCCCACGTTGTCCCACGTTTTCCCACGTTGTCCCACGTTGTCCCACGGTGTCCAACGATGTCCAACGGTGTCCCACGTTGTCCCACGTTGTTCCATGGTTTCCCACGTTGTCCCACGTTGTCCCACGTTGTCCCACGGTGTCCAACGATGTCCAACGGTGTCCAACGGTGTCCAACGGTGTCCAACGGTGTCCAACGGGGTCCCACGTTGTCCCACGTTGTCCCACGTTGTCCCACGTTGTCCCACGTTGTCCCACGATGTCCCACGTTGTCCCACGTTGTCCCACGTTGTCCCACGTTGTCCCACGTTGTCCCACGTTGTCCCACGTTGTCCCACGTTGTCCCACGTTGTCCCACGTTGTCCCACGTTTTCCCACGTTGTCCCACGTTGTCCCACGTTGTCCCACGTTGTCCCACGTTTTCCCACGTTGTCCCACGTTGTCCCACGGTGTCCAACGATGTCCAACGGTGTCCCACGTTGTCCAACGGTGTCCCACGTTGTCCCACGTTGTTCCATGGTTTCCCACGTTGTCCCACGTTGTCCCACGTTGTCCAACGGTGTCCAACGGTGTCCCACGGTGTCCAACGGTGTCCCACGTTGTCCCACGTTGTCCCACGTTGTCCAACGATGTCCAACGGTGTCCCACGTTGTCCCACGTTGTTCCATGGTTTCCCACGTTGTCCCACGTTGTCCCACGTTGTCCCACGGTGTCCAACGATGTCCAACGGTGTCCAACGGTGTCCAACGGTGTCCAACGGTGTCCCACGTTGTCCCACGTTGTCCCACGTTGTCCCACGATGTCCCACGTTGTCCCACGTTGTCCCACGTTGTCCCACGTTGTCCAACGGTGTCCAACGGTGTCCCACGTTGTCCCACGTTGTCCCACGTTGTCCCACGGTGTCCAACGATGTCCAACGGTGTCCCACGTTGTCCCACGTTGTCCCACGTTGTCCCACGTTGTCCCACGTTGTCCCACGATGTCCCACGTTGTCCCACGTTGTCCCACGTTGTCCCACGTTGTCCCACGTCGTCCCACGTTGTCCCACGTTGTCCCACGTTGTCCCACGTTGTCCCACGTTGTCCCACGTTGTCCCACGTTGTCCCACGTTGTCCCACGTTGTCCCACGGTGTCCAACGGTGTCCAACGATGTCCCACGTTGTCCCACGTTGTCCCACGTTGTCCCACGTTGTCCCACGATGTCCCACGTTGTCCCACGTTGTCCCACGTTGTCCCACGTTGTCCCACGTTGTCCCACGTTGTCCCACGGTGTCCAACGGTGTCCAACGATGTCCAACGTTGTCCCACGTTGTCCCACGTTGTTCCATGGTTTCCCACGTTGTCCCACGTTGTCCCACGTTGTCCCACGGTGTCCAACGATGTCCAACGGTGTCCAACGGTGTCCAACGGTGACCAACGGTGTCCCACGTTGTCCCACGTTGTCCCACGTTGTCCCACGATGTCCCACGTTGTCCCACGTTGTTCCATGGTTTCCCACGTTGTCCCACGTTGTCCCACGTTGTCCCACGGTGTCCAACGATGTCCAACGGTGTCCAACGGTGTCCAACGGTGTCCAACGGTGTCCCACGTTGTCCCACGTTGTCCCACGTTGTCCCACGTTGTCCCACGTTGTCCCACGATGTCCCACGTTGTCCCACGATGTCCCACGTTGTCCCACGTTGTCCCACGTGGTCCCACGTTGTCCCACGTTGTCCCACGGTGTCCAACGGTGTCCAACGATGTCCCACGTTGTCCCACGTTGTCCCACGTTGTCCCACGTTGTCCCACGATGTCCCACGTTGTCCCACGTTGTCCCACGTTGTCCCACGTTGTCCCACGTTGTCCCACGTTGTCCCACGTTGTCCCACGTTGTCCCACGTTGTCCCACGTTGTCCCACGGTGTCCAACGATGTCCAACGGTGTCCAACGGTGTCCCACGGTGTCCAACGGTGTCCCACGTTGTCCCACGTTGTCCCACGTTGTCCCACGTTGTCCCACGTTGTCCCACGTTGTCCCACGTTGTCCAACGATGTCCAACGGTGTCCCACGTTGTCCCACGTTGTTCCATGGTTTCCCACGTTGTCCCACGTTGTCCCACGTTGTCCCACGGTGTCCAACGATGTCCAACGGTGTCCAACGGTGTCCAACGGTGTCCAACGGTGTCCCACGTTGTCCCACGTTGTCCCACGTTGTCCCACGGTGTCCAACGATGTCCAACGGTGTCCCACGTTGTCCCACGTTGTCCCACGTTGTCCCACGTTGTCCCACGTTGTCCCACGATGTCCCACGTTGTCCCACGTTGTCCCACGTTGTCCCACGTTGTCCCACGTTGTCCCACGTTGTCCCACGTTGTCCCACGTTGTCCCACGTTGTCCCACGTTTTCCCACGTTGTCCCACGTTGTCCCACGGTGTCCAACGATGTCCAACGGTGTCCAACGGTGTCCCACGGTGTCCAACGTTGTCCCACGTTGTCCCACGTTGTCCCACGTTGTCCCACGTTGTCCCACGTTGTCCCACGTTGTCCCACGTTGTCCCACGTTGTCCCACGTTGTCCCACGTTGTCCCACGTTGTCCCACGTTGTCCCACGTTGTCCCACGTTTTCCCACGTTGTCCCACGTTGTCCCACGGTGTCCAACGATGTCCAACGGTGTCCCACGTTGTCCAACGGTGTCCCACGTTGTCCCACGTTGTCCCACGTTGTCCCACGTTGTCAAACGATGTCCCACGTTGTCCCACGTTGTCCCACGTTGTCCCACGTTGTCCCACGTTGTCCCACGTTGTCCCACGTTGTCCCACGTTGTCCCACGTTGTCCCACGTTGTCCCACGTTGTCCCACGGTGTCCAACGATGTCCAACGGTGTCCAACGGTGTCCCACGGTGTCCAACGGTGTCCCACGTTGTCCCACGTTGTCCCACGTTGTCCCACGTTGTCCCACGTTGTCCCACGTTGTCCAACGATGTCCAACGGTGTCCCACGTTGTCCCACGTTGTTCAATGGTTTCCCACGTTGTCCCACGTTGTCCCACGTTGTCCCACGGTGTCCAACGATGTCCAACGGTGTCCAACGGTGTCCAACGGTGTCCAACGATGTCCCACGTTGTCCTACGTTGTCCCACGTTGTCCCACGTTGTCCCACGATGTCCCACGTTGTCCCACGTTGTCCCACGTTGTCCCACGTTGTCCCACGTTGTCCCACGTTGTCCCACGTTGTCCCACGTTGTCCCACGTTGTCCCACGTTGTCCCACGTTGTTCCATGGTTTCCCACGTTGTCCCACGTTGTCCCACGTTGTCCCACGTTGTCCCACGGTGTCCAACGATGTCCAACGATGTCCAACGGTGTCCCACGTTGTCCAAACGTTGTTCCATGGTTTCCCACGTTGTCCCACGTTGTCCCACGTTGTCCCACGGTGTCCAACGATGTCCAACGGTGTCCAACGGTGTCCAACGGTGTCCAACGGTGTCCCACGTTGTCCCACGTTGTCCCACGTTGTCCCACGATGTCCCACGTTGTCCCACGTTGTTCCATGGTTTCCCACGTTGTCCCACGTTGTCCCACGTTGTCCCACGGTGTCCAACGATGTCCAACGGTGTCCAACGGTGTCCAACGGTGTCCAACGGTGTCCAACGGTGTCCCACGTTGTCCCACGTTGTCCCACGTTGTCCCACGGTGTCCAACGATGTCCAACGGTGTCCAACGGTGTCCAAGGGTGTCCAACGGTGTCCCACGTTGTCCCACGTTGTCCCACGTTGTCCCACGATGTCCCACGTTGTCCCACGTTGTTCCATGGTTTCCCACGTTGTCCCACGTTGTCCCACGTTGTCCCACGGTGTCCAACGATGTCCAACGGTGTCCAACGGTGTCCAACGGTGTCCAACGGTGTCCCACGTTGTCCCACGTTGTCCCACGTTGTCCCACGTTGTCCCACGTTGTCCCACGATGTCCCACGTTGTCCCACGTTGTCCCACGTTGTCCCACGTTGTTCCACGTTGTCCCACGTGGTCCCACGTTGTCCCACGTTGTCCCACGGTGTCCAACGGTGTCCAACGATGTCCCACGTTGTCCCACGTTGTCCCACGTTGTCCCACGTTGTCCCACGATGTCCCACGTTGTCCCACGTTGTCCCACGTTGTCCCACGTTGTCCCACGTTGTCCCACGTTGTCCCACGTTGTCCCACGTTGTCCCACGTTGTCCCACGTTGTCCCACGTTGTCCCACGTTGTTCCATGGTTTCCCACGTTGTCCCACGTTGTCCCACGTTGTCCCACGGTGTCCAACGATGTCCAACGGTGTCCAACGGTGTCCAACGGTGTCCAACGGTGTCCCACGTTGTCCCACGTTGTCCCACGTTGTCCCACGGTGTCCAACGATGTCCAACGGTGTCCCACGTTGTCCCACGTTGTCCAACGTTGTCCCACGTTGTCCCACGTTGTCCCACGATGTCCCACGTTGTCCCACGTTGTCCCACGTTGTCCCACGTTGTCCCACGTTGTCCCACGTTGTCCCACGTTGTCCCACGTTGTCCCACGTTGTCCCACGTTGTCCCACGTTGTCCCACGTTGTCCCACGTTGTCCCACGTTGTCCCACGGTGTCCAACGGTGTCCAGCGATGTCCCACGTTGTCCCACGTTTTCCCACGTTGTCCCACGTTGTCCCACGGTGTCCAACGATGTCCAACGATGTCCAACGGTGTCCCACGTTGTCCCACGTTGTTCCATGGTTTCCCACGTTGTCCCACGTTGTCCCACGTTGTCCCACGGTGTCCAACGATGTCCAACGGTGTCCAACGGTGTCCAACGGTGTCCAACGGTGTCCCACGTTGTCCCACGTTGTCCCACGTTGTCCCACGATGTCCCACGTTGTCCCACGTTGTCCCACGTTGTCCAACGTTGTCCCACGTTGTGCCACGTTGTCCCACGTTGTCCCACGGTGTCCAACGATGTCCAACGGTGTCCAACGGTGTCCCACGGTGTCCAACGGTGTCCCACGTTGTCCCACG
The DNA here is from genome assembly GCF_910591885.1 of Bombus terrestris. Lineage (NCBI taxonomy): Eukaryota > Metazoa > Arthropoda > Insecta > Hymenoptera > Apidae > Bombus > Bombus terrestris. The sequence goes on along the minus strand of NW_025963616.1, from coordinate 190,615 downwards.
TTGTCCCACGTTGTCCCACGTTGTCCCACGTTGTCCCACGTTGTCCCACGTTGTCCAACGATGTCCAACGGTGTCCCACGTTGTCCCACGTTGTTCCATGGTTTCCCACGTTGTCCCACGTTGTCCCACGTTGTCCCACGGTGTCCAACGATGTCCAACGGTGTCCAACGGTGTCCAACGGTGTCCAACGGTGTCCCACGTTGTCCCACGTTGTCCCACGTTGTCCCACGGTGTCCAACGATGTCCAACGGTGTCCCACGTTGTCCCACGTTGTCCCACGTTGTCCCACGTTGTCCCACGTTGTCCCACGATGTCCCACGTTGTCCCACGTTGTCCCACGTTGTCCCACGTTGTCCCACGTTGTCCCACGTTGTCCCACGTTGTCCCACGTTGTCCCACGTTGTCCCACGTTTTCCCACGTTGTCCCACGTTGTCCCACGTTGTCCCACGTTGTCCCACGTTTTCCCACGTTGTCCCACGTTGTCCCACGGTGTCCAACGATGTCCAACGGTGTCCCACGTTGTCCAACGGTGTCCCACGTTGTCCCACGTTGTCCCACGTTGTCCCACGTTGTCAAACGATGTCCCACGTTGTCCCACGTTGTCCCACGTTGTCCCACGTTGTCCCACGTTGTCCCACGTTGTCCCACGTTGTCCCACGTTGTCCCACGTTGTTCCATGGTTTCCCACGTTGTCCCACGTTGTCCCACGTTGTCCCACGTTGTCCCACGGTGTCCAACGATGTCCAACGATGTCCAACGTTGTCCCACGTTGTCCCACGTTGTTCCATGGTTTCCCACGTTGTCCCACGTTGTCCCACGTTGTCCCACGGTGTCCAACGATGTCCAACGGTGTCCAACGGTGTCCAACGGTGTCCAACGGTGTCCCACGTTGTCCCACGTTGACCCACGTTGTCCCACGATGTCCCACGTTGTCCCACGTTGTTCCATGGTTTCCCACGTTGTCCCACGTTGTCCCACGTTGTCCCACGGTGTCCAACGATGTCCAACGGTGTCCAACGGTGTCCAACGGTGTCCAACGGTGTCCCACGTTGTCCCACGTTGTCCCACGTTGTCCCACGTTGTCCCACGTTGTCCCACGATGTCCCACGTTGTCCCACGATGTCCCACGTTGTCCCACGTTGTCCCACGTGGTCCCACGTTGTCCCACGTTGTCCAACGGTGTCCAACGGTGTCCCACGTTGTCCCACGTTGTCCCACGTTGTCCCACGGTGTCCAACGATGTCCAACGGTGTCCCACGTTGTCCCACGTTGTCCCACGTTGTCCCACGTTGTCCCACGTTGTCCCACGGTGTCCAACGATGTCCAACGGTGTCCAACGGTGTCCAACGGTGTCCCACGTTGTCCCACGTTGTCCCACGTTGTCCCACGTTGTCCCACGGTGTCCAACGATGTCCAACGGTGTCCCACGTTGTCCCACGTTGTCCCACGTTGTCCCACGATGTCCCACGTTGTCCCACGTTGTCCCACGTTGTCCCACGTTGTCCCACGGTGTCCAACGATGTCCAACGGTGTCCAACGGTGTCCAACGGTGTCCAACGGTGTCCCACGTTGTCCCACGTTGTCCCACGTTGTCCCACGGTGTCCAACGATGTCCAACGGTGTCCCACGTTGTCCCACGGTGTCCAACGATGTCCAACGGTGTCCCACGTTGTCCAACGGTGTCCCACGTTGTCCCACGTTGTCCCACGTTGTCCCACGTTGTCCCACGTTGTCCCACGTTGTCCCACGTTGTCCCACGTTGTCCCACGTTGTCCCACGTTGTCCCACGTTTTCCCACGTTGTCCCACGTTGTCCCACGGTGTCCAACGATGTCCAACGGTGTCCAACGGTGTCCCACGGTGTCCAACGTTGTCCCACGTTGTCCCACGTTGTCCCACGTTGTCCCACGTTGTCCCACGTTGTCCCACGTTGTCCCACGTTGTCCCACGTTGTCCCACGTTGTCCCACGTTGTCCCACGTTGTCCCACGTTGTCCCACGTTGTCCCACGTTGTCCCACGTTGTCCCACGTTTTCCCACGTTGTCCCACGTTGTCCCACGGTGTCCAACGATGTCCAACGGTGTCCCACGTTGTCCAACGGTGTCCCACGTTGTCCCACGTTGTCCCACGTTGTCCCACGTTGTCAAACGATGTCCCACGTTGTCCCACGTTGTCCCACGTTGTCCCACGTTGTCCCACGTTGTCCCACGTTGTCCCACGTTGTCCCACGTTGTCCCACGTTGTCCCACGTTGTCCCACGGTGTCCAACGATGTCCAACGGTGTCCAACGGTGTCCCACGGTGTCCAACGGTGTCCCACGTTGTCCCACGTTGTCCCACGTTGTCCCACGTTGTCCCACGTTGTCCCACGTTGTCCCACGTTGTCCAACGATGTCCAACGGTGTCCCACGTTGTCCCACGTTGTTCAATGGTTTCCCACGTTGTCCCACGTTGTCCCACGTTGTCCCACGGTGTCCAACGATGTCCAACGGTGTCCAACGGTGTCCAACGGTGTCCAACGATGTCCCACGTTGTCCCACGTTGTCCCACGTTGTCCCACGTTGACCCACGATGTCCCACGTTGTCCCACGTTGTCCCACGTTCTCCCACGTTGTCCCACGTTGTCCCACGTTGTCCCACGTTGTCCCACGTTGTCCCACGTTGTCCCACGTTGTCCCACGTTGTTCCATGGTTTCCCACGTTGTCCCACGTTGTCCCACGTTGTCCCACGTTGTCCCACGGTGTCCAACGATGTCCAACGATGTCCAACGGTGTCCCACGTTGTCCAAACGTTGTTCCATGGTTTCCCACGTTGTCCCACGTTGTCCCACGTTGTCCCACGGTGTCCAACGATGTCCAACGGTGTCCAACGGTGTCCAACGGTGTCCAACGGTGTCCCACGTTGTCCCACGTTGTCCCACGTTGTCCCACGATGTCCCACGTTGTCCCACGTTGTTCCATGGTTTCCCACGTTGTCCCACGTTGTCCCACGTTGTCCCACGGTGTCCAACGATGTCCAACGGTGTCCAACGGTGTCCAACGGTGTCCAACGGTGTCCAACGGTGTCCCACGTTGTCCCACGTTGTCCCACGTTGTCCCACGGTGTCCAACGATGTCCAACGGTGTCCAACGGTGTCCAACGGTGTCCAACGGTGTCCCACGTTGTCCCACGTTGTCCCACGTTGTCCCACGATGTCCCACATTGTCCCACGTTGTTCCATGGTTTCCCACGTTGTCCCACGTTGTCCCACGTTGTCCCACGGTGTCCAACGATGTCCAACGGTGTCCAACGGTGTCCAACGGTGTCCAACGGTGTCCCACGTTGTCCCACGTTGTCCCACGTTGTCCCACGTTGTCCCACGTTGTCCCACGATGTCCCACGTTGTCCCACGTTGTCCCACGTTGTCCCACGTTGTCCCACGTTGTCCCACGTGGTCCCACGTTGTCCCACGTTGTCCCACGGTGTCCAACGGTGTCCAACGATGTCCCACGTTGTCCCACGTTGTCCCACGTTGTCCCACGTTGTCCCACGATGTCCCACGTTGTCCCACGTTGTCCCACGTTGTCCCACGTTGTCCCACGTTGTCCCACGTTGTCCCACGTTGTCCCACGTTGTCCCACGTTGTCCCACGGTGTCCAACGATGTCCAACGGTGTCCAGCGATGTCCAACGGTGTCCCACGTTGTCCCACGTTTTCCCACGTTGTCCCACGTTGTCCCACGGTGTACAACGATGTCCAACGATGTCCAACGGTGTCCCACGTTGTCCCACGTTGTTCCATGGTTTCCCACGTTGTCCCACGTTGTCCCACGTTGTCCCACGGTGTCCAACGATGTCCAACGGTGTCCAACGGTGTCCAACGGTGTCCAACGGTGTCCCACGTTGTCCCACGTTGTCCCACGTTGTCCCACGTTGTCCCACGTTGTCCCACGTTGTCCCACGTTGTCCCACGTTGTCCCACGTTGTCCCACGTTGTCCCACGGTGTCCAACGATGTCCAACGGTGTCCAGCGATGTCCAACGGTGTCCCACGTTGTCCCACGTTTTCCCACGTTGTCCCACGTTGTCCCACGTTGTCCCACGTTGTCCCACGTTGTCCCACGTTGTCCCACGTTGTCCCACGTTGTTCCACGTTGTCCCACGTTGTCCCACGTTGTCCCACGTTGTCCAACGTTGTCCCACGTTGTCCCACGTTGTCCCACGATGTCCCACGTTGTCCCACGTTGTCCCACGTTGTCCCACGTTGTCCCACGTTGTCCCACGTTGTCCCACGTTGTCCCACGTTGTCCCACGTTGTCCCACGTTGTCCCACGTTGTCCCACGTTGTCCCACGTTGTCCCACGGTGTCCAACGATGTCCAACGGTGTCCAGCGATGTCCAACGGTGTCCCACGTTGTCCCACGTTTTCCCACGTTGTCCCACGTTGTCCCACGTTGTCCCACGTTGTCCCACGTTGTCCCACGTTGTCCCACGTTGTCCCACGTTGTCCCACGTTGTCCCACGTTGTCCCACGTTGTCCCACGTTGTCCCACGTTGTCCCACGTTGTCCCACGTTGTCCCACGGTGTCCAACGATGTCCAACGGTGTCCAGCGATGTCCAACGGTGTCCCACGTTGTCCCACGTTTTCCCACGTTGTCCCACGTTGTCCCACGTTGTCCCACGTTGTCCCACGTTGTCCCACGTTGTCCCACGTTGTCCCACGTTGTCCCACGGTGTCCAACGATGTCCAACGGTGTCCAACGATGTCCAACGGTGTCCAGCGATGTCCAACGGTGTCCCACGATGTCCAACGATGTCCAACGATGTCCAACGGTGTCCAACGGTGTCCCACGTTGTCCCACGTTGTCCCACGTTGTCCCACGGTGTCCAACGATGTCCAACGGTGTCCCACGTTGTCCAACGGTGTCCCACGTTGTCCCACGTTGTCCCACGTTGTCCCACGTTGTCCCACGTTGTCCCACGTTGTCCCACGTTGTCCCACGTTGTCCCACGTTGTCCCACGTTGTCCCACGTTGTCCAACGATGTCCAACGGTGTCCCACGTTGTCCCACGTTGTCCCACGTTGTCCCACGTTGTCCCACGTTGTCCCACGTTGTCCCACGTTGTCCCACGTTGTCCCACGTTGTCCCACGTTGTCCCACGTTGTCCCACGTTGTCCCACGGTGTCCAACGATGTCCAACGATGTCCAACGGTGTCCCACGATGTCCAACGATGTCCAACGATGTCCAACGGTGTCCAACGGTGTCCCACGTTGTCCCACGTTGTCCCGCGTTGTCCCACGGTGTCCAACGATGTCCAACGGTGTCCCACGTTGTCCAACGGTGTCCCACGTTGTCCCACGTTGTCCCACGTTGTCCCACGTTGTCCCACGATGTCCCACGTTGTCCCACGTTGTCCCACGTTGTCCCAAGTTGTCCCACGTTGTCCCACGTTGTCCCACGTTGTCCCACGTTGTCCCACGTTGTCCCACGTTGTCCCACGTTGTCCCACGGTGTCCAACGATGTCCAACGGTGTCCAACGTTGTCCCACGTTGTCCCACGTTGTCCCACGTTGTCCCACGTTGTCCCACGTTGTCCCACGTTGTCCCACGTTGTCCCACGTTGTCCCACGTTGTCCCACGTTGTCCCACGTTGTCCCACGTTGTCCCACGTTGTCCCACGTTGTCCCACGTTGTCCCACGTTGTCCCACGTTGTCCCACGTTGTCCCACGTTGTCCCACGTTGTCCCACGTTGTCCCACGGTGTCCAACGGTGTCCAACGATGTCCCACGTTGTCCCACGTTGTCCCACGTTGTCCCACGTTGTCCCACGTTGTCCCACGTTGTCCAACGGTGTCCCACGATGTCCAACGATGTCCAACGATGTCCAACGGTGTCCAACGGTGTCCCACGTTGTCCCACGTTGTCCCACGTTGTCCCACATTGTCCCACGTTGTCCCACGTTGTCCCACGGTGTCCAACGATGTCCAACGGTGTCCAGCGATGTCCAACGGTGTCCCACGATGTCCAACGATGTCCAACGATGTCCAACGGTGTCCCACGTTGTCCCACGTTGTCCCACGTTGTCCCACGTTGTCCCACGGTGTCCAACGATGTCCAACGGTGTCCCACGTTGTCCAACGGTGTCCCACGTTGTCCCACGTTGTCCCACGTTGTCCCACGTTGTCCCACGTTGTCCCACGTTGTCCCACGTTGTCCCACGTTGTCCCACGGTGTCCAACGATGTCCAACGGTGTCCAGCGATGTCCAACGGTGTCCCACGATGTCCAACGATGTCCAACGATGTCCAACGGTGTCCAACGGTGTCCCACGTTGTCCCACGTTGTCCCACGTTGTCCCACGGTGTCCAACGATGTCCAACGGTGTCCAACGGTGTCCCACGGTGTCCAACGGTGTCCCACGTTGTCCCACGTTGTCCCACGTTGTCCCACGTTGTCCCACGTTGTCCCACGTTGTCCAACGATGTCCAACGGTGTCCCACGTTGTCCCACGTTGTCCCACGTTGTCCCACGTTGTCCCACGTTGTCCCACGTTGTCCCACGTTGTCCCACGTTGTCCCACGTTGTCCCACGGTGTCCCACGATGTCCAACGATGTCCAACGGTGTCCCACGATGTCCAACGATGTCCAACGATGTCCAACGGTGTCCAACGGTGTCCCACGTTGTCCCACGTTGTCCCGCGTTGTCCCACGGTGTCCAACGATGTCCAACGGTGTCCCACGTTGTCCAACGGTGTCCCACGTTGTCCCACGTTGTCCCACGTTGTCCCACGTTGTCCCACGATGTCCCACGTTGTCCCACGTTGTCCCACGTTGTCCCACGTTGTCCCACGTTGTCCCACGTTGTCCCACGATGTCCCACGTTGTCCCACGTTGTCCCACGTTGTCCCACGTTGTCCCACGTTGTCCCACGTTGTCCCACGTTGTCCCACGTTGTCCCACGTTGTCCCACGTTGTCCCACGTTGTCCCACGTTGTCCCACGGTGTCCCACGTTGTCCCACGTTGTCCCACGTTGTCCCACGTTGTCCCACGTTGTCCCACGGTGTCCCACGGTGTCCAACGTTGTCCCACGTTGTCCCACGGTGTCCAATGATGTCCAACGATGTCCAACGTTGTCCCACGTTGTCCAACGATGTCCAACGGTGTCCCACGTTGTCCCACGTTGTCCCACGTTGTCCCACGTTGTCCCACGTTGTCCCACGTTGTCCCACGTTGTCCCACGTTGTCCCACGTTGTCCCACGGTGTCCCACGTTGTCCCACGTTGTCCCACGTTGTCCCACGTTGTCCCACGTTGTCCCACGTTGTCCCACGGTGTCCCACGGTGTCCAACGTTGTCCCACGTTGTCCCACGTTGTCCCACGTTGTCCCACGTTGTCCCACGTTGTCCCACGTTGTCCCACGTTGTCCCACGTTGTCCCACGTTGTCCCACATTGTCCCACGTTGTCCCACGTTGTCCCACGTTGTCCAACGATGTCCAACGGTGTCCCACGTTGTCCCACGTTGTCCCACGTTGTCCCACGTTGTCCCACGTTGTCCCACGTTGTCCCACGTTGTCCCACGTTGTCCCACGTTGTCCCACGTTGTCCAACGGTGTCCCACGATGTCCAACGATGTCCAACGATGTCCAACGGTGTCCAACGGTGTCCCACGTTGTCCCACGTTGTCCCACGTTGTCCCACGTTGTCCCACGTTGTCCCACGTTGTCCCACGGTGTCCAACGATGTCCAACGGTGTCCAGCGATGTCCAACGGTGTCCCACGATGTCCAACGATGTCCAACGATGTCCAACGGTGTCCCACGTTGTCCCACGTTGTCCCACGTTGTCCCACGTTGTCCCACGGTGTCCAACGATGTCCAACGGTGTCCCACGTTGTCCAACGGTGTCCCACGTTGTCCCACGTTGTCCCACGTTGTCCCACGTTGTCCCACGTTGTCCCACGTTGTCCCACGTTGTCCCACGTTGTCCCACGGTGTCCAACGATGTCCAACGGTGTCCAGCGATGTCCAACGGTGTCCCACGATGTCCAACGATGTCCAACGATGTCCAACGGTGTCCAACGGTGTCCCACGTTGTCCCACGTTGTCCCACGTTGTCCCACGGTGTCCAACGATGTCCAACGGTGTCCAACGGTGTCCCACGGTGTCCAACGGTGTCCCACGTTGTCCCACGTTGTCCCACGTTGTCCCACGTTGTCCCACGTTGTCCCACGTTGTCCAACGATGTCCAACGGTGTCCCACGTTGTCCCACGTTGTCCCACGTTGTCCCACGTTGTCCCACGTTGTCCCACATTGTCCCACGTTGTCCCACGTTGTCCCACGTTGTCCAACGATGTCCAACGGTGTCCCACGTTGTCCCACGTTGTCCCACGTTGTCCCACGTTGTCCCACGTTGTCCCACGTTGTCCCACGTTGTCCCACGTTGTCCCACGTTGTCCAACGGTGTCCCACGATGTCCAACGATGTCCAACGATGTCCAACGGTGTCCAACGGTGTCCCACGTTGTCCCACGTTGTCCCACGTTGTCCCACGTTGTCCCACGTTGTCCCACGTTGTCCCACGGTGTCCAACGATGTCCAACGGTGTCCAGCGATGTCCAACGGTGTCCCACGATGTCCAACGATGTCCAACGATGTCCAACGGTGTCCCACGGTGTCCCACGTTGTCCCACGTTGTCCCACGTTGTCCCACGGTGTCCAACGATGTCCCACGGTGTCCCACGTTGTCCAACGGTGTCCCACGTTGTCCCACGTTGTCCCACGTTGTCCCACGTTGTCCCACGTTGTCCCACGTTGTCCCACGTTGTCCCACGTTGTCCCACGGTGTCCAACGATGTCCAACGGTGTCCAGCGATGTCCAACGGTGTCCCACGATGTCCAACGATGTCCAACGATGTCCAACGGTGTCCAACGGTGTCCCACGTTGTCCCACGTTGTCCCACGTTGTCCCACGGTGTCCAACGATGTCCAACGGTGTCCAACGGTGTCCCACGGTGTCCAACGGTGTCCCACGTTGTCCCACGTTGTCCCACGTTGTCCCACGTTGTCCCACGTTGTCCCACGTTGTCCAACGATGTCCAACGGTGTCCCACGTTGTCCCACGTTGTCCCACGTTGTCCCACGTTGTCCCACGTTGTCCCACGTTGTCCCACGTTGTCCCACGTTGTCCCACGTTGTCCCACGGTGTCCAACGATGTCCAACGATGTCCAACGGTGTCCCACGATGTCCAACGATGTCCAACGATGTCCAACGGTGTCCAACGGTGTCCCACGTTGTCCCACGTTGTCCCGCGTTGTCCCACGGTGTCCAACGATGTCCAACGGTGTCCCACGTTGTCCAACGGTGTCCCACGTTGTCCCACGTTGTCCCACGTTGTCCCACGTTGTCCCACGATGTCCCACGTTGTCCCACGTTGTCCCACGTTGTCCCACGTTGTCCCACGTTGTCCCACGTTGTCCCACGATGTCCCACGTTGTCCCACGTTGTCCCACGTTGTCCCACGTTGTCCCACGTTGTCCCACGTTGTCCCACGTTGTCCCACGTTGTCCCACGTTGTCCCACGTTGTCCCACGTTGTCCCACGGTGTCCCACGTTGTCCCACGTTGTCCCACGTTGTCCCACGTTGTCCCACGTTGTCCCACGGTGTCCCACGGTGTCCAACGTTGTCCCACGTTGTCCCACGGTGTCCAATGATGTCCAACGATGTCCAACGTTGTCCCACGTTGTCCAACGATGTCCAACGGTGTCCCACGTTGTCCCACGTTGTCCCACGTTGTCCCACGTTGTCCCACGTTGTCCCACGTTGTCCCACGTTGTCCCACGTTGTCCCACGGTGTCCCACGTTGTCCCACGTTGTCCCACGTTGTCCCACGTTGTCCCACGTTGTCCCACGTTGTCCCACGGTGTCCCACGGTGTCCAACGTTGTCCCACGTTGTCCCACGTTGTCCCACGTTGTCCCACGTTGTCCCACGTTGTCCCACGTTGTCCAACGATGTCCAACGGTGTCCCACGTTGTCCCACGTTGTCCCACGTTGTCCCACGTTGTCCCACGTTGTCCCACGTTGTCCCACGTTGTCCCACGTTGTCCCACGTTGTCCCACGTTGTCCCACGGTGTCCAACGGTGTCCAACGATGTCCCACGTTGTCCCACGTTGTCCCACGTTGTCCCACGTTGTCCCACGATGTCCCACGTTGTCCCACGTTGTCCCACGTTGTCCCACGTTGTCCCACGTTGTCCCACGTTGTCCCACGTTGTCCCACATTGTCCCACGTTGTCCCACGTTGTCCCACGTTGTCCAACGATGTCCAACGGTGTCCCACGTTGTCCCACGTTGTCCCACGTTGTCCCACGTTGTCCCACGTTGTCCCACGTTGTCCCACGTTGTCCCACGTTGTCCCACGTTGTCCCACGGTGTCCAACGATGTCCAACGATGTCCAACGGTGTCCCACGATGTCCAACGATGTCCAACGATGTCCAACGGTGTCCAACGGTGTCCCACGTTGTCCCACGTTGTCCCGCGTTGTCCCACGGTGTCCAACGATGTCCAACGGTGTCCCACGTTGTCCAACGGTGTCCCACGTTGTCCCACGTTGTCCCACGTTGTCCCACGTTGTCCCACGATGTCCCACGTTGTCCCACGTTGTCCCACGTTGTCCCACGTTGTCCCACGTTGTCCCACGTTGTCCCACGATGTCCCACGTTGTCCCACGTTGTCCCACGTTGTCCCACGTTGTCCCACGTTGTCCCACGTTGTCCCACGTTGTCCCACGTTGTCCCACGTTGTCCCACGTTGTCCCACGTTGTCCCACGTTGTCCCACGGTGTCCCACGTTGTCCCACGTTGTCCCACGTTGTCCCACGTTGTCCCACGTTGTCCCACGGTGTCCCACGGTGTCCAACGTTGTCCCACGTTGTCCCACGGTGTCCAATGATGTCCAACGATGTCCAACGTTGTCCCACGTTGTCCAACGATGTCCAACGGTGTCCCACGTTGTCCCACGTTGTCCCACGTTGTCCCACGTTGTCCCACGTTGTCCAACGGTGTCCCACGATGTCCAACGATGTCCAACGGTGTCCAGCGATGTCCAACGGTGTCCCACGTTGTCCCACGTTTTCCCACGTTGTCCCACGTTGTCCCACGGTGTCCAACGATGTCCAACGATGTCCAACGATGTCCAACGGTGTCCCACGTTGTCCCACGTTGTTCCATGGTTTCCCACGTTGTCCCACGTTGTCCCACGTTGTCCCACGGTGTCCAACGATGTCCAACGGTGTCCAACGGTGTCCAACGGTGTCCAACGGTGTCCCACGTTGTCCCACGTTGTCCCACGTTGTCCCACGATGTCCCACGTTGTCCCACGTTGTCCCACGTTGTCCCACGTTGTCCCACGATGTCCCACGTTGTCCCACGTTGTCCCACGTTGTCCCACGTTGTCCCACGTTGTCCCACGTTGTCCCACGTTGTCCCACGTTGTCCCACGTTGTCCCACGGTGTCCAACGATGTCCAACGGTGTCCAACGGTGTCCCACGTTGTCCCACGTTGTCCCACGTTGTCCCACGTTGTCCCACGTTGTCCCACGTTGTCCCACGTTGTCCCACGTTGTCCAACGATGTCCAACGGTGTCCCACGTTGTCCCACGTTGTGCCACGTTGTCCCACGTTGTCCCACGTTGTCCCACGTTGTCCCACGTTGTCCCACGTTGTCCCACGTTGTCCCACGTTGTCCCACGTTGTCCCACGTTGTCCCACGTTGTCCCACGTTGTCCCACGTTGTCCCACGTTGTCCCACGTTGTCCCACGATGTCCCACGTTGTCCCACGATGTCCCACGTTGTCCCACGTTGTCCCACGTTGTCCCACGTTGTCCCACGTTGTCCCACGTTGTCCCACGTTGTCCCACGTTGTCCCACGTTGTCCCACGGTGTCCAACGGTGTCCCACGATGTCCCACGTTGTCCCACGTTGTCCCACGTTGTCCCACGTTGTCCCACGTTGTCCCACGTTGTCCCACGGTGTCCCACGATGTCCACCGATGTCCAACGGTGTCCAACGGTGTCCAACGGTGTCCAACGGTGTCCAACGATGTCCCACGTTGTCCCACGTTGTCCCACGTTGTCCCACGGTGTCCAACGATGTCCAACGGTGTCCCACGTTGTCCCACGTTGTCCCACGTTGTCCCACGTTGTCCCACGTTGTCCCACGTTGTCCCACGTTGTCCCACGTTGTCCCACGGTGTCCAACGATGTCCAACGATGTCCAACGGTGTCCAACGGTGTCCCACGTTGTCCCACGTTGTCCCACGTTGTCCCACGGTGTCCAACGATGTCCAACGGTGTCCCACGTTGTCCCACGTTGTCCCACGTTGTCCCACGTTGTCCCACGTTGTCCCTCGTTGTCCCATGTTGTCCCACGATGTCCCACGTTGTCCAACGGTGTCCCACGTTGTCCCACGTTGTCCCACGTTGTCCCACGGTGTCCAACGATGTCCAACGGTGTCCCACGTTGTCCCACGTTGTCCCACGTTGTCCCACGTTGTCCCACGTTGTCCCACGATGTCCCACGTTGTCCCACGTTGTCCCACGTTGTCCCACGTTGTCCCACGTTGTCCCACGTTGTCCCACGTTGTCCCACGGTGTCCAACGGTGTCCAACGATGTCCAACGGTGTCCAACGGTGTCCCACGTTGTCCCACGTTGTCCCACGTTGTCCCACGTTGTCCCACGGTGTCCAACGATGTCCAACGGTGTCCCACGTTGTCCAACGGTGTCCCACGTTGTCTCACGTTGTCCCACGTTGTCCCACGTTGTCCCACGGTGTCCAACGGTGTCCAACGATGTCCCACGTTGTCCCACGTTGTTCCACGTTGTCCCACGTTGTCCCACGATGTCCCACGTTGTCCCACGTTGTCCCACGTTGTCCCACGTTGTCCCACGTTGTCCCACGTTGTCCCACGTTGTCCCACATTGTCCCACGTTGTCCCACGTTGTCCGACGTTGTCCCACGTTGTCCCACGTTGTCCCACGTTGTCCCACGTTGTCCCACGGTGTCCAGCGATGTCCAACGGTGTCCCACGATGTCCAACGATGTCCAACGATGTCCAACGGTGTCCAACGGTGTCCCACGTTGTCCCACGTTGTCCCACGTTGTCCCACGGTGTCCAACGATGTCCAACGGTGTCCCACGTTGTCCAAAGGTGTCCCACGTTGTCCCACGTTGTCCCACGTTGTCCCACGTTGTCCCACGTTGTCCCACGGTGTCCAACGATGTCCAACGATGTCCAACGGTGTCCCACGATGTCCAACGATGTCCAACGATGTCCAACGGTGTCCAACGGTGTCCCACGTTGTCCCACGTTGTCCCGCGTTGTCCTACGGTGTCCAACGATGTCCAACGGTGTCCAACGGTGTCCAACGGTGTCCCACGGTGTCCAACGGTGTCCCACGTTGTCCCACGTTGTCCCACGTTGTAACACGTTGTCCCACGTTGACCCATGTTGTCAAACGATGTCCAACGGTGTCCAACGGTGTCCCACGTTGTCCCACGTTGTCCCACGTTGTCCCACGTTGTCCCACGTTGTCCCACGTTGTCCAACGATGTCCCACGTTGTCCCACGTTGTCCAACGGTGTCCCACGTTGTCCCACGTTGTCCCACGTTGTCCCACGTTGTCCCACGGTGTCCAACGGTGTCCAACGATGTCCCACGTTGTCCCACGTTGTTCCACGTTGTCCCACGTTGTCCCACGATGTCCCACGTTGTCCCACGTTGTCCCACGTTGTCCCACGTTGTCCCACGTTGTCCCACGTTGTCCCACGTTGTCCCACATTGTCCCACGTTGTCCCACGTTGTCCGACGTTGTCCCACGTTGTCCCACGTTGTCCCACGTTGTCCCACGTTGTCCCACGGTGTCCAGCGTTGTCCAACGGTGTCCCACGATGTCCAACGATGTCCAACGATGTCCAACGGTGTCCAACGGTGTCCCACGTTGTCCCACGTTGTCCCACGTTGTCCCACGGTGTCCAACGATGTCCAACGGTGTCCAACGGTGTCCCACGGTGTCCAACGGTGTCCCACGTTGTCCCACGTTGTCCCACGTTGTCCCACGTTGTCCCACGTTGTCCCATGTTGTCCAACGATGTCCAACGGTGTCCCACGTTGTCCCACGTTGTCCCACGTTGTCCCACGATGTCCCACGTTGTCCCACGTTGTCCCACGTTGTCCCAAGTTGTCCCACGTTGTCCCACGTTGTCCCACGTTGTCCCACGTTGTCCCACGTTGTCCCACGTTGTCCCACGTTGTCCCACGGTGTCCAACGATGTCCAACGGTGTCCAACGGTGTCCCACGGTGTCCAACGGTGTCCCACGTTGTCCCACGTTGTCCCACGTTGTCCCACGTTGTCCCACGTTGTCCCATGTTGTCCAACGATGTCCAACGGTGTCCAACGGTGTCCCACGTTGTCCCACGTTGTCCCACGTTGTCCTACGTTGTCCCACGTTGTCCCACGGTGTCCAACGATGTCCAACGGTGTCCAGCGATGTCCAACGGTGTCCCACGATGTCCAACGATGTCCAACGATGTCCAACGGTGTCCAACGGTGTCCCACGTTGTCCCACCTTGTCCCACGTTGTCCCACGGTGTCCAACGATGTCCAACGGTGTCCCACGTTGTCCAACGGTGTCCCACGTTGTCCCACGTTGTCCCACGTTGTCCCACGATGTCCCACGTTGTCCCACGTTGTCCCACGTTGTCCCACGTTGTCCCACGTTGTCCCACGTTGTCCCACGTTGTCCCACGTTGTCCCACGGTGTCCAACGATGTCCAACGGTGTCCAACGGTGTCCCACGGTGTCCAACGGTGTCCCACGTTGTCCCACGTTGTCCCAAGTTGTCCCACGTTGTCCCACGTTGTCCCACGTTGTCCCACGTTGTCCCACGTTGTCCCACGTTGTCCCACGTTGTCCCACGGTGTCCAACGATGTCCAACGGTGTCCAACGGTGTCCCACGGTGTCCAACGGTGTCCCACGTTGTCCCACGTTGTCCCACGTTGTCCCACGTTGTCCCATGTTGTCCAACGATGTCCAACGGTGTCCAACGGTGTCCCACGTTGTCCCACGTTGTCCCACGTTGTCCTACGTTGTCCCACGTTGTCCCACGGTGTCCAACGATGTCCAACGGTGTCCAGCGATGTCCAACGGTGTCCCACGATGTCCAACGATGTCCAACGATGTCCAACGGTGTCCAACGGTGTCCCACGTTGTCCCACGTTGTCCCACGTTGTCCCACGGTGTCCAACGATGTCCAACGGTGTCCCACGTTGTCCAACGGTGTCCCACGTTGTCCCACGTTGTCCCACGTTGTCCCACGTTGTCCCACGTTGTCCCAAGATGTCCCACGTTGTCCCACGTTGTCCCACGTTGTCCCACGTTGTCCCACGTTGTCCCACGTTGTCCCACGTTGTCCCACGTTGTCCCACGGTGTCCAACGATGTCCAACGGTGTCCAACGGTGTCCCACGGTGTCCAACGGTGTCCCACGTTGTCCCACGTTGTCCCACGTTGTCCCACGTTGTCCCACGTTGTCCCACGTTGTCCAACGATGTCCAACGGTGTCCCACGTTGTCCCACGTTGTCCCACGTTGTCCCACGTTGTCCCACGTTGTCCCACGTTGCCCCACGTTGTCCCACGTTGTCCCACGTTGTCCCACGTTGTCCCACGTTGTCCCACGTTGTCCCACGGTGTCCAACGATGTCCAACGATGTCCAACGGTGTCCCACGATGTCCAACGATGTCCAACGATGTCCCACGTTGTCCCACGTTGTCCCACGTTGTCCCACGTTGTCCCACGTTGTCCCACGGTGTCCAACGATGTCCAACGGTGTCCAACGGTGTCCCACGGTGTCCAACGGTGTCCCACGTTGTCCCACGTTGTCCCACGTTGTCCCACGTTGTCCCACGTTGTCCCATGTTGTCCAACGATGTCCAACGGTGTCCAACGGTGTCCCACGTTGTCCCACGTTGTCCCACGTTGTCCTACGTTGTCCCACGTTGTCCCACGGTGTCCAACGATGTCCAACGGTGTCCAGCGATGTCCAACGGTGTCCCACGATGTCCAACGATGTCCAACGATGTCCAACGGTGTCCAACGGTGTCCCACGTTGTCCCACCTTGTCCCACGTTGTCCCACGGTGTCCAACGATGTCCAACGGTGTCCCACGTTGTCCAACGGTGTCCCACGTTGTCCCACGTTGTCCCACGTTGTCCCACGATGTCCCACGTTGTCCCACGTTGTCCCACGTTGTCCCACGTTGTCCCACGTTGTCCCACGTTGTCCCACGTTGTCCCACGTTGTCCCACGGTGTCCAACGATGTCCAACGGTGTCCAACGGTGTCCCACGGTGTCCAACGGTGTCCCACGTTGTCCCACGTTGTCCCAAGTTGTCCCACGTTGTCCCACGTTGTCCCACGTTGTCCCACGTTGTCCCACGTTGTCCCACGTTGTCCCACGTTGTCCCACGGTGTCCAACGATGTCCAACGGTGTCCAACGGTGTCCCACGGTGTCCAACGGTGTCCCACGTTGTCCCACGTTGTCCCACGTTGTCCCACGTTGTCCCATGTTGTCCAACGATGTCCAACGGTGTCCAACGGTGTCCCACGTTGTCCCACGTTGTCCCACGTTGTCCTACGTTGTCCCACGTTGTCCCACGGTGTCCAACGATGTCCAACGGTGTCCAGCGATGTCCAACGGTGTCCCACGATGTCCAACGATGTCCAACGATGTCCAACGGTGTCCAACGGTGTCCCACGTTGTCCCACGTTGTCCCACGTTGTCCCACGGTGTCCAACGATGTCCAACGGTGTCCCACGTTGTCCAACGGTGTCCCACGTTGTCCCACGTTGTCCCACGTTGTCCCACGTTGTCCCACGTTGTCCCACGATGTCCCACGTTGTCCCACGTTGTCCCACGTTGTCCCACGTTGTCCCACGTTGTCCCACGTTGTCCCACGTTGTCCCACGTTGTCCCACGGTGTCCAACGATGTCCAACGGTGTCCAACGGTGTCCCACGGTGTCCAACGGTGTCCCACGTTGTCCCACGTTGTCCCACGTTGTCCCACGTTGTCCCACGTTGTCCCACGTTGTCCAACGATGTCCAACGGTGTCCCACGTTGTCCCACGTTGTCCCACGTTGTCCCACGTTGTCCCACGTTGTCCCACGGTGTCCAACGATGTCCAACGATGTCCAACGGTGTCCCACGATGTCCAACGATGTCCAACGATGTCCCACGGTGTCCAACGGTGTCCCACGTTGTCCCACGTTGTCCCGCGTTGTCCCACGGTGTCCAACGATGTCCAACGGTGTCCCACGTTGTCCAACGGTGTCCCACGTTGTCCCACGTTGTCCCACGTTGTCCCACGTTGTCCCACGATGTCCCACGTTGTCCCACGTTGTCCCACGTTGTCCCAAGTTGTCCCACGTTGTCCCACGTTGTCCCACGTTGTCCCACGTTGTCCCACGTTGTCCCACGTTGTCCCACGTTGTCCCACGGTGTCCAACGATGTCCAACGGTGTCCAACGGTGTCCCACGGTGTCCAACGGTGTCCCACGTTGTCCCACGTTGTCCCACGTTGTCCCACGTTGTCCCACGTTGTCCCATGTTGTCCAACGATGTCCAACGGTGTCCCACGTTGTCCCACGTTGTCCCACGTTGTCCCACGTTGTCCCACGTTGTCCCACGTTGTCCCACGTTGTCCCACGTTGTCCCACGTTGTCCCACGTTGTCCCACGTTGTCCCACGTTGTCCCACGGTGTCCAACGATGTCCAACGATGTCCAACGTTGTCCCACGTTGTCCCACGTTGTCCCACGTTGTCCCACGTTGTCCCACGTTGTCCCACGTGGTCCCACGTTGTCCCACGTTGTCCCACGGTGTCCAACGATGTCCCACGTTGTCCCACGTTGTCCCACGTTGTCCCACGTTGTCCCACGTTGTCCCACGTTGTCCCACGTTGTCCCACGTTGTCCCACGTTGTCCCACGTTGTCCCACGTTGTCCCACGTTGTCCCACGTTGTCCCACGTTGTCCCACGTTGTCCCACGTTGTCCCACGTTGTCCCACGTTGTCCCACGTTGTCCCACGTTGTCCCACGTTGTCCCACGTTGTCCCACGTTGTCCCACGTTGTCCAACGATGTCCAACGGTGTCCCACGTTGTCCCACGTTGTTCCATGGTTTCCCACGTTGTCCCACGTTGTCCCACGTTGTCCCACGGTGTCCAACGATGTCCAACGGTGTCCAACGGTGTCCAACGGTGTCCAACGGTGTCCCACGTTGTCCCACGTTGTCCCACGTTGTCCCACGTTGTCCCACGTTGTCCCACGTTGTCCCACGTTGTCCCACGTTGTCCCACGTTGTCCCACGTTGTCCCACGTTGTCCCACGTTGTCCCACGTTGTCCGACGTTGTCCCACGTTGTCCCACGTTGTCCCACGTTGTCCCACGTTGTCCCACGGTGTCCAGCGATGTCCAACGGTGTCCCACGATGTCCAACGATGTCCAACGATGTCCAACGGTGTCCAACTGTGTCCCACGTTGTCCCACGTTGTCCCACGTTGTCCCACGGTGTCCAACGATGTCCAACGGTGTCCCACGTTGTCCAACGGTGTCCCACGTTGTCCCACGTTGTCCCACGTTGTCCCACGTTGTCCCACGTTGTCCCACGTTGTCCCACGTTGTCCCACGTTGTCCCACGGTGTCCAACGATGTCCAACGGTGTCCAACGGTGTCCCACGGTGTCCAACGGTGTCCCACGGTGTCCCACGTTGTCCAACGGTGTCCCACGTTGTCCCACGTTGTCCCACGTTGTCCCACGTTGTCCCACGTTGTCCCACGATGTCCCACGTTGTCCCACGTTGTCCCACGTTGTCCCACGTTGTCCCACGGTGTCCCACGTTGTCCCACGTTGTCCCACGTTGTCCCACGGTGTCCAACGATGTCCAACGGTGTCCAACGGTGTCCCACGGTGTCCAACGGTGTCCCACGTTGTCCCACGTTGTCCCACGTTGTCCCACGTTGTCCCACGTTGTCCCACGTTGTCCAACGATGTCCAACGGTGTCCCACGTTGTCCGACGTTGTCCCACGTTGTCCCACGTTGTCCCACGTTGTCCCACGTTGTCCCACGTTGTCCCACGTTGTCCCACGTTGTCCCACGTTGTCCCACGTTGTCCCACGTTGTCCCACGTTGTCCCACGTTTTCCCACGTTGTCCCACGTTGTCCCACGGTGTCCAACGATGTCCAACGGTGTCCCACGTTGTCCAACGGTGTCCCACGTTGTCCCACGTTGTCCCACGTTGTCCCACGTTGTCAAACGATGTCCCACGTTGTCCCACGTTGTCCCACGTTGTCCCACGTTGTCCCACGTTGTCCCACGTTGTCCCACGTTGTCCCACGTTGTCCCACGTTGTTCCATGGTTTCCCACGTTGTCCCACGTTGTCCCACGTTGTCCCACGTTGTCCCACGGTGTCCAACGATGTCCAACGATGTCCAACGTTGTCCCACGTTGTCCCACGTTGTTCCACGTTTTCCCACGTTGTCCCACGTTGTCCCACGTTGTCCCACGGTGTCCAACGATGTCCAACGGTGTCCAACGGTGTCCAACGGTGTCCAACGGTGTCCCACGTTGTCCCACGTTGTCCCACGTTGTCCCACGATGTCCCACGTTGTCCCACGTTGTTCCATGGTTTCCCACGTTGTCCCACGTTGTCCCACGTTGTCCCACGGTGTCCAACGATGTCCAACGGTGTCCAACGGTGTCCAACGGTGTCCAACGGTGTCCCACGTTGTCCCACGTTGTCCCACGTTGTCCCACGTTGTCCCACGTTGTCCCACGATGTCCCACGTTGTCCCACGTTGTCCCACGTTGTCCCACGTTGTCCCACGTGGTCCCACGTTGTCCCACGTTGTCCCACGGTGTCCCACGTTGTCCCACGTTGTCCCACGTTGTCCCACGTTGTCCCACGTGGTCCCACGTTGTCCCACGTTGTCCAACGGTGTCCAACGGTGTCCCACGTTGTCCCACGTTGTCCCACGTTGTCCCACGGTGTCCAACGATGTCCAACGGTGTCCCACGTTGTCCCACGTTGTCCCACGTTGTCCCACGTTGTCCCACGTTGTCCCACGTTGTCCCACGTTGTCCCACGGTGTCCAACGATGTCCAACGGTGTCCAACGGTGTCCCACGGTGTCCAACGGTGTCCCACGGTGTCCCACGTTGTCCAACGGTGTCCCACGTTGTCCCACGTTGTCCCACGTTGTCCCACGTTGTCCCACGTTGTCCCACGATGTCCCACGTTGTCCCACGTTGTCCCACGTTGTCCCACGTTGTCCCACGTTGTCCCACGTTGTCCCACGTTGTCCCACGTTGTCCCACGGTGTCCAACGATGTCCAACGCTGTCCAACGGTGTCCCACGGTGTCCAACGGTGTCCCACGTTGTCCCACGTTGTCCCACGTTGTCCCACGTTGTCCCACGTTGTCCCACGTTGTCCAACGATGTCCAACGGTGTCCCACGTTGTCCGACGTTGTCCCACGTTGTCCCACGTTGTCCCACGTTGTCCCACGTTGTCCCACGTTGTCCCACGTTGTCCCACGTTGTCCCACGTTGTCCCACGTTGTCCCACGTTGTCCCACGTTGTCCCACGTTTTCCCACGTTGTCCCACGTTGTCCCACGGTGTCCAACGATGTCCAACGGTGTCCCACGTTGTCCAACGGTGTCCCACGTTGTCCCACGTTGTCCCACGTTGTCCCACGTTGTCAAACGATGTCCCACGTTGTCCCACGTTGTCCCACGTTGTCCCACGTTGTCCCACGTTGTCCCACGTTGTCCCACGTTGTCCCACGTTGTCCCACGTTGTTCCATGGTTTCCCACGTTGTCCCACGTTGTCCCACGTTGTCCCACGTTGTCCCACGGTGTCCAACGATGTCCAACGATGTCCAACGTTGTCCCACGTTGTCCCACGTTGTTCCATGGTTTCCCACGTTGTCCCACGTTGTCCCACGTTGTCCCACGGTGTCCAACGATGTCCAACGGTGTCCAACGGTGTCCAACGGTGTCCAACGGTGTCCCACGTTGTCCCACGTTGTCCCACGTTGTCCCACGATGTCCCACGTTGTCCCACGTTGTTCCATGGTTTCCCACGTTGTCCCACGTTGTCCCACGTTGTCCCACGGTGTCCAACGATGTCCAACGGTGTCCAACGGTGTCCAACGGTGTCCAACGGTGTCCCACGTTGTCCCACGTTGTCCCACGTTGTCCCACGTTGTCCCACGTTGTCCCACGATGTCCCACGTTGTCCCACGATGTCCCACGTTGTCCCACGTTGTCCCACGTTGTCCCACGTTGTCCCACGTTGTCCCACGGTGTCCCACGTTGTCCCACGTTGTCCCACGTTGTCCCACGTTGTCCCACGTGGTCCCACGTTGTCCCACGTTGTCCAACGGTGTCCAACGGTGTCCCACGTTGTCCCACGTTGTCCCACGTTGTCCCACGGTGTCCAACGATGTCCAACGGTGTCCCACGTTGTCCCACGTTGTCCCACGTTGTCCCACGTTGTCCCACGTTGTCCCACGGTGTCCAACGATGTCCAACGGTGTCCAACGGTGTCCAACGGTGTCCCACGTTGTCCCACGTTGTCCCACGTTGTCCCACGTTGTCCCACGGTGTCCAACGATGTCCAACGGTGTCCCACGTTGTCCCACGTTGTCCCACGTTGTCCCACGATGTCCCACGTTGTCCCACGTTGTCCCACGTTGTCCCACGTTGTCCCACGGTGTCCAACGATGTCCAACGGTGTCCAACGGTGTCCAACGGTGTCCAACGGTGTCCCAAGTTGTCCCACGTTTTCCCACGTTGTCCCACGTTGTCCCACGGTGTCCAACGATGTCCAACGGTGTCCAACGGTGTCCCACGGTGTCCAACGTTGTCCCACGTTGTCCCACGTTGTCCCACGTTGTCCCACGTTGTCCCACGTTGTCCCACGTTGTCCCACGTTGTCCCACGTTGTCCCACGTTGTCCCACGTTGTCCCACGTTGTCCCACGTTGTCCCACGTTGTCCCACGTTGTCCCACGTTGTCCCACGTTTTCCCACGTTGTCCCACGTTGTCCCACGGTGTCCAACGATGTCCAACGGTGTCCCACGTTGTCCAACGGTGTCCCACGTTGTCCCACGTTGTCCCACGTTGTCCCACGTTGTCAAACGATGTCCCACGTTGTCCCACGTTGTCCCACGTTGTCCCACGTTGTCCCACGTTGTCCCACGTTGTCCCACGTTGTCCCACGTTGTTCAATGGTTTCCCACGTTGTCCCACGTTGTCCCACGTTGTCCCACGTTGTCCCACGATGTCCCACGTTGTCCCACGTTGTCCCACGTTGTCCCACGTTGTCCCACGTTGTCCCACGTTGTCCCACGTTGTCCCACGTTGTCCCACGTTGTCCCAAGTTGTCCCACGTTGTTCCATGGTTTCCCACGTTGTCCCACGTTGTCCCACGTTGTCCCACGTTGTCCCACGGTGTCCAACGATGTCCAACGATGTCCAACGGTGTCCCACGTTGTCCAAACGTTGTTCCATGGTTTCCCACGTTGTCCCACGTTGTCCCACGTTGTCCCACGTTGTCCCACGATGTCCCACGTTGTCCCACGTTGTTCCATGGTTTCCCACGTTGTCCAACGGTGTCCCACGTTGTCCCACGTTGTCCCACGTTGTCCCACGTTGTCCCACGTTGTCCAACGGTGTCCCACGATGTCCAACGATGTCCAACGATGTCCAACGGTGTCCAACGGTGTCCCACGTTGTCCCACGATGTCCCACGTTGTCCCACGTTGTCCCACGTTGTCCCACGTTGTCCCACGTTGTCCCACGTTGTCCCACGTTGTCCCACGTTGTCCCACGTTGTCCCACGGTGTCCAACGATGTCCAACGGTGTCCAGCGATGTCCAACGGTGTCCCACGATGTCCAACGATGTCCAACGATGTCCAACGGTGTCCAACGGTGTCCCACGTTGTCCCACGTTGTCCCACGTTGTCCCACGGTGTCCAACGATGTCCAACGATGTCCAACGGTGTCCCACGATGTCCAACGATGTCCAACGATGTCCAACGGTGTCCAACGGTGTCCCACGTTGTCCCACGTTGTCCCGCGTTGTCCCACGGTGTCCAACGATGTCCAACGGTGTCCCACGTTGTCCAACGGTGTCCCACGTTGTCCCACGTTGTCCCACGTTGTCCCACGTTGTCCCACGATGTCCCACGTTGTCCCACGTTGTCCCACGTTGTCCCACGTTGTCCAACGGTGTCCCACGATGTCCAACGATGTCCAACGGTGTCCAGCGATGTCCAACGGTGTCCCACGTTGTCCCACGTTTTCCCACGTTGTCCCACGTTGTCCCACGGTGTCCAACGATGTCCAACGATGTCCAACGATGTCCAACGGTGTCCCACGTTGTCCCACGTTGTTCCATGGTTTCCCACGTTGTCCCACGTTGTCCCACGTTGTCCCACGGTGTCCAACGATGTCCAACGGTGTCCAACGGTGTCCAACGGTGTCCAACGGTGTCCCACGTTGTCCCACGTTGTCCCACGTTGTCCCACGATGTCCCACGTTGTCCCACGTTGTCCCACGTTGTCCCACGTTGTCCCACGATGTCCCACGTTGTCCCACGTTGTCCCACGTTGTCCCACGTTGTCCCACGTTGTCCCACGTTGTCCCACGTTGTCCCACGTTGTCCCACGTTGTCCCACGGTGTCCAACGATGTCCAACGGTGTCCAACGGTGTCCCACGTTGTCCCACGTTGTCCCACGTTGTCCCACGTTGTCCCACGTTGTCCCACGTTGTCCCACGTTGTCCCACGTTGTCCAACGATGTCCAACGGTGTCCCACGTTGTCCCACGTTGTGCCACGTTGTCCCACGTTGTCCCACGTTGTCCCACGTTGTCCCACGTTGTCCCACGTTGTCCCACGTTGTCCCACGTTGTCCCACGTTGTCCCACGTTGTCCCACGTTGTCCCACGTTGTCCCACGTTGTCCCACGTTGTCCCACGTTGTCCCACGATGTCCCACGTTGTCCCACGTTGTCCCACGTTGTCCCACGTTGTCCCACGTTGTCCCACGTTGTCCCACGTTGTCCCACGTTGTCCCACGTTGTCCCACGGTGTCCAACGGTGTCCCACGATGTCCCACGTTGTCCCACGTTGTCCCACGTTGTCCCACGTTGTCCCACGTTGTCCCACGTTGTCCCACGTTGTCCCACGGTGTCCCACGATGTCCACCGATGTCCAACGGTGTCCAACGGTGTCCAACGGTGTCCAACGGTGTCCAACGGTGTCCAACGGTGTCCAACGATGTCCCACGTTGTCCCACGTTGTCCCACGTTGTCCCACGGTGTCCAACGATGTCCAACGGTGTCCCACGTTGTCCCACGTTGTCCCACGTTGTCCCACGTTGTCCCACGTTGTCCCACGTTGTCCCACGTTGTCCCACGTTGTCCCACGTTGTCCCACGGTGTCCAACGATGTCCAACGATGTCCAACGGTGTCCAACGGTGTCCCACGTTGTCCCACGTTGTCCCACGTTGTCCCACGGTGTCCAACGATGTCCAACGGTGTCCCACGTTGTCCCACGTTGTCCCACGTTGTCCCACGTTGTCCCACGTTGTCCCTCGTTGTCCCATGTTGTCCCACGATGTCCCACGTTGTCCCACGTTGCCCCACGTTGTCCCAAGTTGTCCCACGTTGTCCCACGTTGTCCCACGTTGTCCCACGTTGTCCCACGTTGTCCCACGTTGTCCCACGTTGTCCCACGGTGTCCAACGATGTCCAACGGTGTCCAACGGTGTCCCACGGTGTCCAACGGTGTCCCACGTTGTCCCACGTTGTCCCACGTTGTCCCACGTTGTCCCACGTTGTCCCATGTTGTCCAACGATGTCCAACGGTGTCCCACGTTGTCCCACGTTGTCCCACGTTGTCCCACGTTGTCCCACGTTGTCCCACGTTGTCCCACGTTGTCCCACGTTGTCCAACGGTGTCCCACGTTGTCCCACGTTGTCCCACGTTGTCCCACGTTGTCCCACGATGTCCCACGTTGTCCCACGTTGTCCCACGTTGTCCCACGTTGTCCCACGTTGTCCCACGTTGTCCCACGTTGTCCCACGTTGTCCCACGTTGTCCCACGTTGTCCCACGTTGTCCCACGGTGTCCAACGATGTCCAACGGTGTCCAACGGTGTCCCACGGTGTCCAACGGTGTCCCACGTTGTCCCACGTTGTCCCACGTTGTCCCACGTTGTCCCACGTTGTCCCACGTTGTCCCACGTTGTCCAACGATGTCCAACGGTGTCCCACGTTGTCCCACGTTGTTCCATGGTTTCCCACGTTGTCCCACGTTGTCCCACGTTGTCCCACGGTGTCCAACGATGTCCAACGGTGTCCAACGGTGTCCAACGGTGTCCAACGGTGTCCCACGTTGTCCCACGTTGTCCCACGTTGTCCCACGGTGTCCAACGATGTCCAACGGTGTCCCACGTTGTCCCACGTTGTCCCACGTTGTCCCACGTTGTCCCACGTTGTCCCACGATGTCCCACGTTGTCCCACGTTGTCCCACGTTGTCCCACGTTGTCCCACGTTGTCCCACGATGTCCCACGTTGTCCCACGTTGTCCCACGTTGTCCCACGTTGTCCCACGTTGTCCCACGTTGTCCCACGTTGTCCCACGTTGTCCCACGTTGTCCCACGTTGTCCCACGTTGTCCCACGTTGTCCCACGTTGTCCCACGTTGTCCCACGTTGTCCCACGTTGTCCCACGGTGTCCAACGGTGTCCAACGATGTCCAACGGTGTCCAACGGTGTCCCACGTTGTCCCACGTTGTCCCACGTTGTCCCACGTTGTCCCACGGTGTCCAACGATGTCCAACGGTGTCCCACGTTGTCCAACGGTGTCCCACGTTGTCTCACGTTGTCCCACGTTGTCCCACGTTGTCCCACGGTGTCCAACGGTGTCCAACGATGTCCCACGTTGTCCCACGTTGTTCCACGTTGTCCCACGTTGTCCCACGATGTCCCACGTTGTCCCACGTTGTCCCACGTTGTCCCACGTTGTCCCACGTTGTCCCACGTTGTCCCACGTTGTCCCACATTGTCCCACGTTGTCCCACGTTGTCCGACGTTGTCCCACGTTGTCCCACGTTGTCCCACGTTGTCCCACGTTGTCCCACGGTGTCCAGCGATGTCCAACGGTGTCCCACGATGTCCAACGATGTCCAACGATGTCCAACGGTGTCCAACGGTGTCCCACGTTGTCCCACGTTGTCCCACGTTGTCCCACGGTGTCCAACGATGTCCAACGGTGTCCCACGTTGTCCAAAGGTGTCCCACGTTGTCCCACGTTGTCCCACGTTGTCCCACGTTGTCCCACGTTGTCCCACGGTGTCCAACGATGTCCAACGATGTCCAACGGTGTCCCACGATGTCCAACGATGTCCAACGATGTCCAACGGTGTCCAACGGTGTCCCACGTTGTCCCACGTTGTCCCGCGTTGTCCTACGGTGTCCAACGATGTCCAACGGTGTCCAACGGTGTCCAACGGTGTCCCACGGTGTCCAACGGTGTCCCACGTTGTCCCACGTTGTCCCACGTTGTAACACGTTGTCCCACGTTGACCCATGTTGTCAAACGATGTCCAACGGTGTCCAACGGTGTCCCACGTTGTCCCACGTTGTCCCACGTTGTCCTACGTTGTCCCACGTTGTCCCACGGTGTCCAACGATGTCCAACGGTGTCCCACGTTGTCCAACGGTGTCCCACGTTGTCCCACGTTGTCCCACGTTGTCCCACGTTGTCCCACGGTGTCCAACGGTGTCCAACGATGTCCCACGTTGTCCCACGTTGTTCCACGTTGTCCCACGTTGTCCCACGATGTCCCACGTTGTCCCACGTTGTCCCACGTTGTCCCACGTTGTCGCACGTTGTCCCACGTTGTCCCACGTTGTCCCACATTGTCCCACGTTGTCCCACGTTGTCCGACGTTGTCCCACGTTGTCCCACGTTGTCCCACGTTGTCCCACGTTGTCCCACGGTGTCCAGCGATGTCCAACGGTGTCCCACGATGTCCAACGATGTCCAACGATGTCCAACGGTGTCCAACGGTGTCCCACGTTGTCCCACGTTGTCCCACGTTGTCCCACGGTGTCCAACGATGTCCAACGGTGTCCAACGGTGTCCCACGGTGTCCAACGGTGTCCCACGTTGTCCCACGTTGTCCCACGTTGTCCCACGTTGTCCCACGTTGTCCCATGTTGTCCAACGATGTCCAACGGTGTCCCACGTTGTCCCACGTTGTCCCACGTTGTCCCACGATGTCCCACGTTGTCCCACGTTGTCCCACGTTGTCCCACGTTGTCCCACGTTGTCCCACGTTGTCCCACGTTGTCCCACGTTGTCCCACGTTGTCCCACGTTGTCCCACGTTGTCCCACGGTGTCCAACGATGTCCAACGGTGTCCAACGGTGTCCCACGGTGTCCAACGGTGTCCCACGTTGTCCCACGTTGTCCCACGTTGTCCCACGTTGTCCCACGTTGTCCCATGTTGTCCAACGATGTCCAACGGTGTCCAACGGTGTCCCACGTTGTCCCACGTTGTCCCACGTTGTCCTACGTTGTCCCACGTTGTCCCACGGTGTCCAACGATGTCCAACGGTGTCCAACGATGTCCAACGGTGTCCCACGATGTCCAACGATGTCCAACGATGTCCAACGGTGTCCAACGGTGTCCCACGTTGTCCCACCTTGTCCCACGTTGTCCCACGGTGTCCAACGATGTCCAACGGTGTCCCACGTTGTCCAACGGTGTCCCACGTTGTCCCACGTTGTCCCACGTTGTCCCACGTTGTCCCACGTTGTCCCACGATGTCCCACGTTGTCCCACGTTGTCCCACGTTGTCCCACGTTGTCCCACGTTGTCCCACGTTGTCCCACGTTGTCCCACGTTGTCCCACGGTGTCCAACGATGTCCAACGGTGTCCAACGGTGTCCCACGGTGTCCAACGGTGTCCCACGTTGTCCCACGTTGTCCCAAGTTGTCCCACGTTGTCCCACGTTGTCCCACGTTGTCCCACGTTGTCCCACGTTGTCCCACGTTGTCCCACGTTGTCCCACGGTGTCCAACGATGTCCAACGGTGTCCAACGGTGTCCCACGGTGTCCAACGGTGTCCCACGTTGTCCCACGTTGTCCCACGTTGTCCCACGTTGTCCCATGTTGTCCAACGATGTCCAACGGTGTCCAACGGTGTCCCACGTTGTCCCACGTTGTCCCACGTTGTCCTACGTTGTCCCACGTTGTCCCACGGTGTCCAACGATGTCCAACGGTGTCCAGCGATGTCCAACGGTGTCCCACGATGTCCAACGATGTCCAACGATGTCCAACGGTGTCCAACGGTGTCCCACGTTGTCCCACGTTGTCCCACGTTGTCCCACGGTGTCCAACGATGTCCAACGGTGTCCCACGTTGTCCAACGGTGTCCCACGTTGTCCCACGTTGTCCCACGTTGTCCCACGTTGTCCCACGTTGTCCCACGATGTCCCACGTTGTCCCACGTTGTCCCACGTTGTCCCACGTTGTCCCACGTTGTCCCACGTTGTCCCACGTTGTCCCACGTTGTCCCACGGTGTCCAACGATGTCCAACGGTGTCCAACGGTGTCCCACGGTGTCCAACGGTGTCCCACGTTGTCCCACGTTGTCCCACGTTGTCCCACGTTGTCCCACGTTGTCCCACGTTGTCCAACGATGTCCAACGGTGTCCCACGTTGTCCCACGTTGTCCCACGTTGTCCCACGTTGTCCCACGTTGTCCCACGGTGTCCAACGATGTCCAACGATGTCCAACGGTGTCCCACGATGTCCAACGATGTCCAACGATGTCCAACGGTGTCCAACGGTGTCCCACGTTGTCCCACGTTGTCCCGCGTTGTCCCACGGTGTCCAACGATGTCCAACGGTCTCCCACGTTGTCCAACGGTGTCCCACGTTGTCCCACGTTGTCCCACGTTGTCCCACGTTGTCCCACGATGTCCCACGTTGTCCCACGTTGTCCCACGTTGTCCCACGTTGTCCCACGTTGTCCCACGTTGTCCCACGTTGTCCCACGTTGTCCCACGTTGTCCCACGTTGTCCCACGTTGTCCCACGGTGTCCAACGATGTCCAACGGTGTCCAACGGTGTCCCACGGTGTCCAACGGTGTCCCACGTTGTCCCACGTTGTCCCACGTTGTCCCACGTTGTCCCACGTTGTCCCATGTTGTCCAACGATGTCCAACGGTGTCCCACGTTGTCCCACGTTGTCCCACGTTGTCCCACGTTGTCCCACGTTGTCCCACGTTGTCCCACGTTGTCCCACGTTGTCCCACGTTGTCCCACGTTGTCCCACGTTGTCCCACGTTGTCCCACGTTGTCCCACGTTGTCCCACGGTGTCCAACGATGTCCAACGATGTCCAACGTTGTCCCACGTTGTCCCATGTTGTCCCACGTTGTCCCACGTTGTCCCACGTTGTCCCACGTGGTCCCACGTTGTCCCACGTTGTCCCACGGTGTCCAACGATGTCCCACGTTGTCCCACGTTGTCCCACGTTGTCCCACGTTGTCCCACGTTGTCCCACGTTGTCCCACGTTGTCCCACGTTGTCCCACGTTGTCCCACGTTGTCCCACGTTGTCCCACGTTGTCCCACGTTGTCCCACGTTGTCCCACGTTGTCCCACGTTGTCCCACGTTGTCCCACGTTGTCCCACGTTGTCCCACGTTGTCCCACGTTGTCCCACGTTGTCCCACGTTGTCCCACGTTGTCCAACGATGTCCAACGGTGTCCCACGTTGTCCCACGTTGTTCCATGGTTTCCCACGTTGTCCCACGTTGTCCCACGGTGTCCAACGATGTCCAACGGTGTCCCACGTTGTCCCACGTTGTCCCACGTTGTCCCACGTTGTCCCACGTTGTCCCACGTTGTCCCACGGTGTCCAAAGATGTCCAACGATGTCCAACGGTGTCCCACGTTGTCCCACGTTGTTCCATGGTTTCCCACGTTGTCCCACGTTGTCCCACGTTGTCCCACGGTGTCCAACGATGTCCAACGGTGTCCAACGGTGTCCAACGGTGTCCAACGGTGTCCCACGTTGTCCCACGTTGTCCCACGTTGTCCCACGTTGTCCCACGTTGTCCCACGTTGTCCCACGTTGTCCCACGTTGTCCCACGTTGTCCCACGTTGTCCCACGTTGTCCCACGTTGTCCCACGTTGTCCGACGTTGTCCCACGTTGTCCCACGTTGTCCCACGTTGTCCCACGTTGTCCCACGGTGTCCAGCGATGTCCAACGGTGTCCCACGATGTCCAACGATGTCCAACGATGTCCAACGGTGTCCAACGGTGTCCCACGTTGTCCCACGTTGTCCCACGTTGTCCCACGGTGTCCAACGATGTCCAACGGTGTCCCACGTTGTCCAACGGTGTCCCACGTTGTCCCACGTTGTCCCACGTTGTCCCACGTTGTCCCACGTTGTCCCACGTTGTCCCACGTTGTCCCACGTTGTCCCACGGTGTCCAACGATGTCCAACGGTGTCCAACGGTGTCCCACGGTGTCCAACGGTGTCCCACGGTGTCCCACGTTGTCCAACGGTGTCCCACGTTGTCCCACGTTGTCCCACGTTGTCCCACGTTGTCCCACGATGTCCCACGTTGTCCCACGTTGTCCCACGTTGTCCCACGTTGTCCCACGTTGTCCCACGTTGTCCCACGTTGTCCCACGTTGTCCCACGGTGTCCAACGATGTCCAACGGTGTCCAACGGTGTCCCACGGTGTCCAACGGTGTCCCACGTTGTCCCACGTTGTCCCACGGTGTCCCACGTTGTCCCACGTTGTCCCACGTTGTCCAACGATGTCCAACGGTGTCCCACGTTGTCCCACGTTGTCCCACGTTGTCCCACGTTGTCCCACGTTGTCCCACGTTGTCCCACGTTGTCCCACGTTGTCCCACGTTGTCCCACGTTGTCCCACGTTGTCCCACGTTGTCCCACGTTGTCCCACGTTGTCCCACGGTGTCCAAAGATGTCCAACGATGTCCAACGGTGTCCCACGATGTCCAACGATGTCCAACGATGTCCAACGGTGTCCAACGGTGTCCCACGTTGTCCCACGTTGTCCCGCGTTGTCCCACGGTGTCCAACGATGTCCAACGGTGTCCCACGGTGTCCAACGATGTCCAACGGTGCCCAACGGTGTCCAACGGTGTCCAACGGTGTCCCACGTTGTCCCACGTTGTCCCACGTTGTCCCACGGTGTCCAACGATGTCCAACGGTGTCCCACGTTGTCCCACGTTGTCCCACGTTGTCCCACGTTGTCCCACGTTGTCCCACGATGTCCCACGTTGTCCCACGTTGTCCCACGTTGTCCCACGTTGTCCCACGTTGTCCCACGTTGTCCCACGTTGTCCCACGTTGTCCCACGTTGTCCCACGTTTTCCCACGTTGTCCCACGTTGTCCCACGTTGTCCCACGTTGTCCCACGTTTTCCCACGTTGTCCCACGTTGTCCCACGGTGTCCAACGATGTCCAACGGTGTCCCACGTTGTCCAACGGTGTCCCACGTTGTCCCACGTTGTCCCACGTTGTCCCACGTTGTCAAACGATGTCCCACGTTGTCCCACGTTGTCCCACGTTGTCCCACGTTGTCCCACGTTGTCCCACGTTGTCCCACGTTGTCCCACGTTGTCCCACGTTGTTCCATGGTTTCCCACGTTGTCCCACGTTGTCCCACGTTGTCCCACGTTGTCCCACGGTGTCCAACGATGTCCAACGATGTCCAACGTTGTCCCACGTTGTCCCACGTTGTTCCATGTTTTCCCACGTTGTCCCACGTTGTCCCACGTTGTCCCACGGTGTCCAACGATGTCCAACGGTGTCCAACGGTGTCCAACGGTGTCCAACGGTGTCCCACGTTGTCCCACGTTGTCCCACGTTGTCCCACGATGTCCCACGTTGTCCCACGTTGTTCCATGGTTTCCCACGTTGTCCCACGTTGTCCCACGTTGTCCCACGGTGTCCAACGATGTCCAACGGTGTCCAACGGTGTCCAACGGTGTCCAACGGTGTCCCACGTTGTCCCACGTTGTCCCACGTTGTCCCACGTTGTCCCACGTTGTCCCACGATGTCCCACGTTGTCCCACGATGTCCCACGTTGTCCCACGTTGTCCCACGTGGTCCCACGTTGTCCCACGTTGTCCAACGGTGTCCAACGGTGTCCCACGTTGTCCCACGTTGTCCCACGTTGTCCCACGGTGTCCAACGATGTCCAACGGTGTCCCACGTTGTCCCACGTTGTCCCACGTTGTCCCACGTTGTCCCACGTTGTCCCACGGTGTCCAACGATGTCCAACGGTGTCCAACGGTGTCCAACGGTGTCCCACGTTGTCCCACGTTGTCCCACGTTGTCCCACGTTGTCCCACGGTGTCCAACGATGTCCAACGGTGTCCCACGTTGTCCCACGTTGTCCCACGTTGTCCCACGATGTCCCACGTTGTCCCACGTTGTCCCACGTTGTCCCACGTTGTCCCACGGTGTCCAACGATGTCCAACGGTGTCCAACGGTGTCCAACGGTGTCCAACGGTGTCCCAAGTTGTCCCACGTTGTCCCACGTTGTCCCACGGTGTCCAACGATGTCCAACGGTGTCCCACGTTGTCCCACGGTGTCCAACGATGTCCAACGGTGTCCCACGTTGTCCAACGGTGTCCCACGTTGTTCCACGTTGTCCCACGTTGTCCCACGGTTCCCCACGTTGTCCCACGTTGTCCCACGTTGTCCCACGTTGTCCCACGTTGTCCCACGTTTTCCCACGTTGTCCCACGTTGTCCCACGGTGTCCAACGATGTCCAACGGTGTCCAACGGTGTCCCACGGTGTCCAACGTTGTCCCACGTTGTCCCACGTTGTCCCACGTTGTCCCACGTTGTCCCACGTTGTCCCACGTTGTCCCACGTTGTCCCACGTTGTCCCACGTTGTCCCACGTTGTCCCACGTTGTCCCACGTTGTCCCACGTTGTCCCACGTTGTCCCACGTTGTCCCACGTTTTCCCACGTTGTCCCACGTTGTCCCACGGTGTCCAACGATGTCCAACGGTGTCCCACGTTGTCCAACGGTGTCCCACGTTGTCCAACGGTGTCCCACGTTGTCCCACGTTGTCCCACGTTGTCCCACGTTGTCCCACGTTGTCCCACGTTGTCCCACGTTGTCCCACGTTGTCCCACGTTGTCCCACGTTGTCCCACGTTGTCCCACGGTGTCCAACGATGTCCAACGGTGTCCAACGGTGTCCCACGGTGTCCAACGGTGTCCCACGTTGTCCCACGTTGTCCCACGTTGTCCCACGTTGTCCCACGTTGTCCCACGGTGTCCAACGATGTCCAACGGTGTCCCACGTTGTCCAACGGTGTCCCACGTTGTCCCACGTTGTCCCACGTTGTCCCACGTTGTCAAACGATGTCCCACGTTGTCCCACGTTGTCCCACGTTGTCCCACGTTGTCCCACGTTGTCCCACGTTGTCCCACGTTGTCCCACGTTGTCCCACGTTGTCCCACGTTGTCCCACGTTGTCCCACGGTGTCCAACGATGTCCAACGGTGTCCAACGGTGTCCCACGGTGTCCAACGGTGTCCCACGTTGTCCCACGTTGTCCCACGTTGTCCCACGTTGTCCCACGTTGTCCCACGTTGTCCCACGTTGTCCAACGATGTCCAACGGTGTCCCACGTTGTCCCACGTTGTTCAATGGTTTCCCACGTTGTCCCACGTTGTCCCACGTTGTCCCACGTTGTCCCACGATGTCCCACGTTGTCCCACGTTGTCCCACGTTGTCCCACGTTGTCCCACGTTGTCCCACGTTGTCCCACGTTGTCCCACGTTGTCCCACGTTGTCCCAAGTTGTCCCACGTTGTTCCATGGTTTCCCACGTTGTCCCACGTTGTCCCACGTTGTCCCACGTTGTCCCACGGTGTCCAACGATGTCCAACGATGTCCAACGGTGTCCCACGTTGTCCAAACGTTGTTCCATGGTTTCCCACGTTGTCCCACGTTGTCCCACGTTGTCCCACGGTGTCCAACGATGTCCAACGGTGTCCAACGGTGTCCAACGGTGTCCAACGGTGTCCCACGTTGTCCCACGTTGTCCCACGTTGTCCCACGATGTCCCACGTTGTCCCACGTTGTTCCATGGTTTCCCACGTTGTCCCACGTTGTCCCACGTTGTCCCACGGTGTCCACCGATGTCCAACGGTGTCCAACGGTGTCCAACGGTGTCCAACGGTGTCCAACGGTGTCCCACGTTGTCCCACGTTGTCCCACGTTGTCCCACGGTGTCCAACGATGTCCAACGGTGTCCAACGGTGTCCAACGGTGTCCAACGGTGTCCCACGTTGTCCCACGTTGTCCCACGTTGTCCCACGATGTCCCACGTTGTCCCACGTTGTTCCATGGTTTCCCACGTTGTCCCACGTTGTCCCACGTTGTCCCACGGTGTCCAACGATGTCCAACGGTGTCCAACGGTGTCCAACGGTGTCCAACGGTGTCCCACGTTGTCCCACGTTGTCCCACGTTGTCCCACGTTGTCCCACGTTGTCCCACGATGTCCCACGTTGTCCCACGTTGTCCCACGTTGTCCCACGTTGTCCCACGTTGTCCCACGTGGTCCCACGTTGTCCCACGTTGTCCCACGGTGTCCAACGGTGACCAACGATGTCCCACGTTGTCCCACGTTGTCCCACGTTGTCCCACGTTGTCCCACGATGTCCCACGTTGTCCCACGTTGTCCCACGTTGTCCCACGTTGTCCCACGTTGTCCCACGTTGTCCCACGTTGTCCCACGTTGTCCCACGTTGTCCCACGTTGTCCCACGTTGTCCCACGGTGTCCAACGATGTCCAACGGTGTCCAGCGATGTCCAACGGTGTCCCACGTTGTCCCACGTTTTCCCACGTTGTCCCACGTTGTCCCACGGTGTCCAACGATGTCCAACGATGTCCAACGGTGTCCCACGTTGTCCCACGTTGTTCCATGGTTTCCCACGTTGTCCCACGTTGTCCCACGTTGTCCCACGGTGTCCAACGGTGTCCAACGGTGTCCCACGTTGTCCAACGGTGTCCCACGTTGTCCCACGTTGTCCCACGTTGTCCCACGTTGTCCCACGATGTCCCACGTTGTCCCACGTTGTCCCACGTTGTCCCACGTTGTCCCACGTTGTCCCACGTTGTCCCACGTTGTCCCACGTTGTCCCACGTTGTCCCACGTTGTCCCACGTTGTCCCACGTTGTCCCACGTTGTCCCACGTTGTCCCACGTTGTCCCACGTTGTCCCACGTTGTCCCACGTTGTCCCACGGTGTCCAACGGTGTCCAACGATGTCCCACGTTGTCCCACGTTGTCCCACGTTGTCCCACGTTGTCCCACGATGTCCCACGTTGTCCCACGTTGTCCCACGTTGTCCCACGTTGTTCCACGTTGTCCCACGTTGTCCCACGTTGTCCCACGTTGTCCAACGTTGTCCCACGTTGTCCCACGTTGTCCCACGATGTCCCACGTTGTCCCACGTTGTCCCACGTTGTCCCACGTTGTCCCACGTTGTCCCACGTTGTCCCACGTTGTCCCACGTTGTCCCACGTTGTCCCACGTTGTCCCACGTTGTCCCACGTTGTCCCACGGTGTCCAACGATGTCCAACGGTGTCCAGCGATGTCCAACGGTGTCCCACGTTGTCCCACGTTTTCCCACCTTGTCCCACGTTGTCCCACGTTGTCCCACGTTGTCCCACGTTGTCCCACGTTGTCCCACGGTGTCCAACGATGTCCAACGGTGTCCAGCGATGTCCAACGGTGTCCCACGTTGTCCCACGTTTTCCCACGTTGTCCCACGTTGTCCCACGTTGTCCCACGTTGTCCCACGTTGTCCCACGTTGTCCCACGTTGTCCAACGGTGTCCCACGATGTCCAACGATGTCCAACGATGTCCAACGGTGTCCAACGGTGTCCCACGTTGTCCCACGTTGTCCCACGTTGTCCCACGTTGTCCCACGTTGTCCCACGGTGTCCAACGGTGTCCCACGTTGTCCCACGTTGTCCCACGGTGTCCAACGATGTCCAACGGTGTCCAGCGATGTCCAACGGTGTCCCACGATGTCCAACGATGTCCAACGATGTCCAACGGTGTCCAACGGTGTCCCACGTTGTCCCACGTTGTCCCACGTTGTCCCACGGTGTCCAACGATGTCCAACGGTGTCCCACGTTGTCCAACGGTGTCCCACGTTGTCCCACGTTGTCCCACGTTGTCCCACGTTGTCCCACGTTGTCCCACGTTGTCTCACGTTGTCCCACGTTGTCCCACGTTGTCCCACGGTGTCCAACGGTGTCCCACGTTGTCCCACGTTGTCCCACGGTGTCCAACGATGTCCAACGGTGTCCAGCGATGTCCAACGGTGTCCCACGATGTCCAACGATGTCCAACGATGTCCAACGGTGTCCAACGGTGTCCCACGTTGTCCCACGTTGTCCCACGTTGTCCCACGGTGTCCAACGATGTCCAACGGTGTCCCACGTTGTCCAACGGTGTCCCACGTTGTCCCACGTTGTCCCACGTTGTCCCACGTTGTCCCACGTTGTCCCACGTTGTCCCACGTTGTCCCACGTTGTCCCACGTTGTCCCACGTTGTCCCACGTTGTCCCACGTTGTCCCACGGTGTCCAACGATGTCCAACGGTGTCCAGCGATGTCCAACGGTGTCCCACGTTGTCCCACGTTTTCCCACGTTGTCCCACGTTGTCCCACGTTGTCCCACGTTGTCCCACGTTGTCCCACGTTGTCCCACGGTGTCCAACGATGTCCAACGGTGTCCAGCGATGTCCAACGGTGTCCCACGTTGTCCCACGTTTTCCCACGTTGTCCCACGTTGTCCCACGTTGTCCCACGTTGTCCCACGTTGTCCCACGTTGTCCCACGTTGTCCAACGGTGTCCCACGATGTCCAACGATGTCCAACGATGTCCAACGGTGTCCAACGGTGTCCCACGTTGTCCCACGTTGTCCCACGTTGTCCCACGTTGTCCCACGTTGTCCCACGGTGTCCAACGGTGTCCCACGTTGTCCCACGTTGTCCCACGGTGTCCAACGATGTCCAACGGTGTCCAGCGATGTCCAACGGTGTCCCACGATGTCCAACGATGTCCAACGATGTCCAACGGTGTCCAACGGTGTCCCACGTTGTCCCACGTTGTCCCACGTTGTCCCACGGTGTCCAACGATGTCCAACGGTGTCCCACGTTGTCCAACGGTGTCCCACGTTGTCCCACGTTGTCCCACGTTGTCCCACGTTGTCCCACGTTGTCCCACGATGTCCCACGTTGTCCCACGTTGTCCCACGTTGTCCCACGTTGTCCCACGTTGTCTCACGTTGTCCCACGTTGTCCCACGTTGTCCCACGGTGTCCAACGATGTCCAACGGTGTCCAACGGTGTCCCACGGTGTCCAACGGTGTCCCACGTTGTCCCACGTTGTCCCACGTTGTCCCACGTTGTCCCACGTTGTTCCACGTTGTCCCACGTTGTCCCACGTTGTCCAACGATGTCCAACGGTGTCCCACGTTGTCCCACGTTGTCCCACGTTGTCCCACGTTGTCCCACGTTGTCCCACGTTGTCCCACGTTGTCCCACGTTGTCCCACGTTGTCCCACGTTGTCCCACGTTGTCCCACGTTGTCCCACGGTGTCCAACGATGTCCAACGATGTCCAACGGTGTCCCACGATGTCCAACGATGTCCAACGATGTCCAACGGTGTCCAACGGTGTCCCACGTTGTCCCACGTTGTCCCGCGTTGTCCCACGGTGTCCAACGATGTCCAACGGTGTCCCACGTTGTCCAACGGTGTCCCACGTTGTCCCACGTTGTCCCACGTTGTCCCACGTTGTCCCACGATGTCCCACGTTGTCCCACGTTGTCCCACGTTGTCCCACGTTGTCCCACGTTGTCCCACGTTGTCCCACGTTGTCCCACGTTGTCCCACGTTGTCCCACGTTGTCCCACGTTGTCCCACGGTGTCCAACGATGTCCAACGGTGTCCAACGTTGTCCCACGTTGTCCCACGTTGTCCCACGTTGTCCCACGTTGTCCCACGTTGTCCCACGTTGTCCCACGTTGTCCCACGTTGTCCCACGTTGTCCCACGTTGTCCCACGGTGTCCAATGATGTCCAACGATGTCCCACGTTGTCCCACGTTGTCCCACGTTGTCCCACGTTGTCCCACGTTGTCCCACGTTGTCCCACGTGGTCCCACGTTGTCCCACGTTGTCCCACGGTGTCCAACGATGTCCCACGGTGTCCCACGTTGTCCAACGGTGTCCCACGTTGTCCCACGTTGTCCCACGTTGTCCCACGTTGTCCCACGATGTCCCACGTTGTCCCACGTTGTCCCACGTTGTCCCACGTTGTCCCACGTTGTCCCACGTTGTCCCACGTTGTCCCACGTTGTCCCAC
The DNA here is from genome assembly GCF_910591885.1 of Bombus terrestris. Lineage (NCBI taxonomy): Eukaryota > Metazoa > Arthropoda > Insecta > Hymenoptera > Apidae > Bombus > Bombus terrestris. The sequence goes on along the minus strand of NW_025963616.1, from coordinate 152,013 downwards.
GTTGTCCCACGGTGTCCAACGATGTCCAACGGTGTCCAACGGTGTCCCACGGTGTCCAACGGTGTCCCACGTTGTCCCACGTTGTCCCACGTTGTCCCACGTTGTCCCACGTTGTCCCACGGTGTCCAACGATGTCCAACGGTGTCCAACGGTGTCCCACGGTGTCCAACGGTGTCCCACGTTGTCCCACGTTGTCCCACGTTGTCCCACGTTGTCCCACGTTGTCCCACGGTGTCCAACGATGTCCAACGGTGTCCCACGTTGTCCCACGTTGTCCCACGTTGTCCCACGTTGTCCCACGTTGTCCCACGATGTCCCACGTTGTCCCACGTTGTCCCACGTTGTCCCACGTTGTCCCACGTTGTCCCACGTTGTCCCACGTTGTCCCACGTTGTCCCACGTTGTCCCACGGTGTCCCACGTTGTCCAACGGTGTCCCACGTTGTCCCACGTTGTCCCACGTTGTCCCACGTTGTCCCACGTTGTCCAGCGGTGTCCCACGATGTCCAACGATGTCCAACGATGTCCAACGGTGTCCAACGGTGTCCCACGTTGTCCCACGTTGTCCCACGTTGTCCCACGTTGTCCCACGTTGTCCCACGGTGTCCAACGGTGTCCCACGTTGTCCCACGTTGTCCCACGGTGTCCAACGATGTCCAACGGTGTCCAGCGATGTCCAACGGTGTCCCACGATGTCCAACGATGTCCAACGATGTCCAACGGTGTCCAACGGTGTCCCACGTTGTCCCACGTTGTCCCACGTTGTCCCACGGTGTCCAACGATGTCCAACGGTGTCCCACGTTGTCCAACGGTGTCCCACGTTGTCCCACGTTGTCCCACGTTGTCCCACGTTGTCCCACGTTGTCCCACGATGTCCCACGTTGTCCCACGTTGTCCCACGTTGTCCCACGTTGTCCCACGTTGTCCCACGTTGTCCCACGGTGTCCAACGATGTCCAACGGTGTCCAACGGTGTCCCACGGTGTCCAACGGTGTCCCACGTTGTCCCACATTGTCCCACGTTGTCCCACGTTGTCCCACGTTGTCCCACGATGTCCCACGTTGTCCCACGTTGTCCCACGTTGTCCCACGTTGTCCCACGTTGTTCCACGTTGTCCCACGTTGTCCCACGTTGTCCCACGTTGTCCCACGTTGTCCCACGTTGTCCCACGTTGTCCCACGATGTCCCACGTTGTCCCACGTTGTCCCACGTTGTCCCACGTTGTCCCACGTTGTCCCACGTTGTCCCACGTTGTCCCACGTTGTCCCACGTTGTCCCACGTTGTCCCACGTTGTCCCACGGTGTCCAACGATGTCCAACGGTGTAAAGCGATGTCCAACGGTGTCCCACGTTGTCCCACGTTTTCCTACGTTGTCCCACGTTGTCCCACGTTGTCCCACGTTGTCCCACGTTGTCCCACGTTGTCCCACGTTGTCCCACGGTGTCCAACGATGTCCAACGGTGTCCAGCGATGTCCAACGGTGTCCCACGTTGTCCCACGTTTTCCCACGTTGTCCCACGTTGTCCCACGTTGTCCCACGTTGTCCCACGTTGTCCCACGTTGTCCCACGTTGTCCAACGGTGTCCCACGATGTCCAACGATGTCCAACGATGTCCAACGGTGTCCAACGGTGTCCCACGTTGTCCCACGTTGTCCCACGTTGTCCCACGTTGTCCCACGTTGTCCCACGGTGTCCAACGGTGTCCCACGTTGTCCCACGTTGTCCCACGGTGTCCAACGATGTCCAACGGTGTCCCACGATGTCCAACGATGTCCAACGATGTCCAACGGTGTCCAACGGTGTCCCACGTTGTCCCACGTTGTCCCACGTTGTCCCACGTTGTCCCACGTTGTCCCACGGTGTCCAACGGTGTCCCACGTTGTCCCACGTTGTCCCACGGTGTCCAACGATGTCCAACGGTGTCCAGCGATGTCCAACGGTGTCCCACGATGTCCAACGATGTCCAACGATGTCCAACGGTGTCCAACGGTGTCCCACGTTGTCCCACGTTGTCCCACGTTGTCCCACGGTGTCCAACGATGTCCAACGGTGTCCAACGGTGTCCCACGGTGTCCAACGGTGTCCCACGTTGTCCCACGTTGTCCCACGTTGTCCCACGTTGTCCCACGTTGTCCCACGTTGTCCCACGTTGTCCCACGTTGTCCCACGTTGTCCCACGTTGTCCCACGTTGTCCCACGTTGTCCCACGTTGTCCCACGGTGTCCAACGGTGTCCAACGATGTCCAACGGTGTCCAACGGTGTCCCACGTTGTCCCACGTTGTCCCACGTTGTCCCACGTTGTCCCACGGTGTCCAACGATGTCCAACGGAGTCCCACGTTGTCCAACGGTGTCCCACGTTGTCTCACGTTGTCCCACGTTGTCCCACGTTGTCCCACGGTGTCCAACGGTGTCCAACGATGTCCCACGTTGTCCCACGTTGTTCCACGTTGTCCCACGTTGTCCCACGATGTCCCACGTTGTCCCACGTTGTCCCACGTTGTCCCACGTTGTCCCACGTTGTCCCACGTTGTCCCACGTTGTCCCACATTGTCCCACGTTGTCCCACGTTGTCCGACGTTGTCCCACGTTGTCCCACGTTGTCCCACGTTGTCCCACGTTGTCCCACGGTGTCCAGCGATGTCCAACGGTGTCCCACGATGTCCAACGATGTCCAACGATGTCCAACGGTGTCCAACGGTGTCCCACGTTGTCCCACGTTGTCCCACGTTGTCCCACGGTGTCCAACGATGTCCAACGGTGTCCCACGTTGTCCAAAGGTGTCCCACGTTGTCCCACGTTGTCCCACGTTGTCCCACGTTGTCCCACGTTGTCCCACGGTGTCCAACGATGTCCAACGATGTCCAACGGTGTCCCACGATGTCCAACGATGTCCAACGATGTCCAACGGTGTCCAACGGTGTCCCACGTTGTCCCACGTTGTCCCGCGTTGTCCTACGGTGTCCAACGATGTCCAACGGTGTCCCACGTTGTCCCACGTTGTCCCACGATGTCCAACGGTGTCCAGCGGTGTCCCACGGTGTCCAACGGTGTCCCACGTTGTCCCACGTTGTCCCACGTTGTCCCACGTTGTCCCACGTTGTCCCATGTTGTCCAACGATGTCCAACGGTGTCCAACGGTGTCCCACGTTGTCCCACGTTGTCCCACGTTGTCCTACGTTGTCCCACGTTGTCCCACGGTGTCCAACGATGTCCAACGGTGTCCCACGTTGTCCAACGGTGTCCCACGTTGTCCCACGTTGTCCCACGTTGTCCCACGTTGTCCCACGGTGTCCAACGGTGTCCAACGATGTCCCACGTTGTCCCACGTTGTTCCACGTTGTCCCACGTTGTCCCACGATGTCCCACGTTGTCCCACGTTGTCCCACGTTGTCCCACGTTGTCCCACGTTGTCCCACGTTGTCCCACGTTGTCCCACGTTGTCCCACATTGTCCCACGTTGTCCGACGTTGTCCGACGTTGTCCCACGTTGTCCCACGTTGTCCCACGTTGTCCCACGTTGTCCCACGGTGTCCAGCGATGTCCAACGGTGTCCCACGATGTCCAACGATGTCCAACGATGTCCAACGGTGTCCAACGGTGTCCCACGTTGTCCCACGTTGTCCCACGTTGTCCCACGGTGTCCAACGATGTCCAACGGTGTCCCACGGTGTCCAACGGTGTCCCACGTTGTCCCACGTTGTCCCACGTTGTCCCACGTTGTCCCACGTTGTCCCATGTTGTCCAACGATGTCCAACGGTGTCCAACGGTGTCCCACGTTGTCCCACGTTGTCCCACGTTGTCCTACGTTGTCCCACGTTGTCCCACGGTGTCCAACGATGTCCAACGGTGTCCAGCGATGTCCAACGGTGTCCCACGATGTCCAACGATGTCCAACGATGTCCAACGGTGTCCAACGGTGTCCCACGTTGTCCCACGTTGTCCCACGTTGTCCCACGGTGTCCAACGATGTCCAGCGGTGTCCCACGTTGTCCAACGGTGTCCCACGTTGTCCCACGTTGTCCCACGTTGTCCCACGTTGTCCCACGTTGTCCCACGATGTCCCACGTTGTCCCACGTTGTCCCACGTTGTCCCACGTTGTCCCACGTTGTCCCACGTTGTCCCACGTTGTCCCACGTTGTCCCACGGTGTCCAACGATGTCCAACGGTGTCCAACGGTGTCCCACGGTGTCCAACGGTGTCCCACGTTGTCCCACGTTGTCCCACGTTGTCCCATGTTGTCCAACGATGTCCAACGGTGTCCAACGGTGTCCCACGTTGTCCCACGTTGTCCCACGTTGTCCTACGTTGTCCCACGTTGTCCCACGGTGTCCAACGATGTCCAACGGTGTCCAGCGATGTCCAACGGTGTCCCACGATGTCCAACGATGTCCAACGATGTCCAACGGTGTCCAACGGTGTCCCACGTTGTCCCACGTTGTCCCACGTTGTCCCACGGTGTCCAACGATGTCCAACGGTGTCCCACGTTGTCCAACGGTGTCCCACGTTGTCCCACGTTGTCCCACGTTGTCCCACGTTGTCCCACGTTGTCCCACGTTGTCCCACGTTGTCCCACGTTGTCCCACGTTGTCCCACGGTGTCCAGCGATGTCCAACGGTGTCCCACGATGTCCAACGATGTCCAACGATGTCCAACGGTGTCCAACTGTGTCCCACGTTGTCCCACGTTGTCCCACGTTGTCCCACGGTGTCCAACGATGTCCAACGGTGTCCCACGTTGTCCAAAGGTGTCCCACGTTGTCCCACGTTGTCCCACGTTGTCCCACGTTGTCCCACGTTGTCCCACGGTGTCCAACGATGTCCAACGATGTCCAACGATGTCCAACGGTGTCCAACGGTGTCCCACGTTGTCCCACGTTGTCCCACGTTGTCCCACGGTGTCCAACGATGTCCAACGGTGTCCCACGTTGTCCAACGGTGTCCCACGTTGTCCCACGTTGTCCCACGTTGTCCCACGTTGTCCCACGTTGTCCCACGATGTCCCACGTTGTCCCACGTTGTCCCACGTTGTCCCACGTTGTCCCACGTTGTCCCACGTTGTCCCACGGTGTCCAACGATGTCCAACGGTGTCCAACGGTGTCCCACGGTGTCCAACGGTGTCCCACGTTGTCCCACGTTGTCCCACGTTGTCCCACGTTGTCCCACGTTGTCCCACGATGTCCCACGTTGTCCCACGTTGTCCCACGTTGTCCCACGTTGTCCCACGTTGTTCCACGTTGTCCCACGTTGTCCCACGTTGTCCCACGTTGTCCCACGTTGTCCCACGTTGTCCCACGTTGTCCCACGATGTCCCACGTTGTCCCACGTTGTCCCACGTTGTCCCACGTTGTCCCACGTTGTCCCACGTTGTCCCACGTTGTCCCACGTTGTCCCACGTTGTCCCACGTTGTCCCACGGTGTCCAACGATGTCCAACGGTGTAAAGCGATGTCCAACGGTGTCCCACGTTGTCCCACGTTTTCCTACGTTGTCCCACGTTGTCCCACGTTGTCCCACGTTGTCCCACGTTGTCCCACGTTGTCCCACGTTGTCCCACGGTGTCCAACGATGTCCAACGGTGTCCAGCGATGTCCAACGGTGTCCCACGTTGTCCCACGTTTTCCCACGTTGTCCCACGTTGTCCCACGTTGTCCCACGTTGTCCCACGTTGTCCCACGTTGTCCCACGTTGTCCAACGGTGTCCCACGATGTCCAACGATGTCCAACGATGTCCAACGGTGTCCAACGGTGTCCCACGTTGTCCCACGTTGTCCCACGTTGTCCCACGTTGTCCCACGTTGTCCCACGGTGTCCAACGGTGTCCCACGTTGTCCCACGTTGTCCCGCGGTGTCCAACGATGTCCAACGGTGTCCCACGATGTCCAACGATGTCCAACGATGTCCAACGGTGTCCAACGGTGTCCCACGTTGTCCCACGTTGTCCCACGTTGTCCCACGTTGTCCCACGTTGTCCCACGGTGTCCAACGGTGTCCCACGTTGTCCCACGTTGTCCCACGGTGTCCAACGATGTCCAACGGTGTCCAGCGATGTCCAACGGTGTCCCACGATGTCCAACGATGTCCAACGATGTCCAACGGTGTCCAACGGTGTCCCACGTTGTCCCACGTTGTCCCACGTTGTCCCACGGTGTCCAACGATGTCCAACGGTGTCCAACGGTGTCCCACGGTGTCCAACGGTGTCCCACGTTGTCCCACGTTGTCCCACGTTGTCCCACGTTGTCCCACGTTGTCCCACGTTGTCCCACGTTGTCCCACGTTGTCCCACGTTGTCCCACGTTGTCCCACGTTGTCCCACGTTGTCCCACGTTGTCCCACGGTGTCCAACGGTGTCCAACGATGTCCAACGGTGTCCAACGGTGTCCCACGTTGTCCCACGTTGTCCCACGTTGTCCCACGTTGTCCCACGGTGTCCAACGATGTCCAACGGAGTCCCACGTTGTCCAACGGTGTCCCACGTTGTCTCACGTTGTCCCACGTTGTCCCACGTTGTCCCACGGTGTCCAACGGTGTCCAACGATGTCCCACGTTGTCCCACGTTGTTCCACGTTGTCCCACGTTGTCCCACGATGTCCCACGTTGTCCCACGTTGTCCCACGTTGTCCCACGTTGTCCCACGTTGTCCCACGTTGTCCCACGTTGTCCCACGTTGTCCCACGTTGTCCCACGTTGTCCGACGTTGTCCCACGTTGTCCCACGTTGTCCCACGTTGTCCCACGTTGTCCCACGGTGTCCAGCGATGTCCAACGGTGTCCCACGATGTCCAACGATGTCCAACGATGTCCAACGGTGTCCAACGGTGTCCCACGTTGTCCCACGTTGTCCCACGTTGTCCCACGGTGTCCAACGATGTCCAACGGTGTCCCACGTTGTCCAAAGGTGTCCCACGTTGTCCCACGTTGTCCCACGTTGTCCCACGTTGTCCCACGTTGTCCCACGGTGTCCAACGATGTCCAACGATGTCCAACGGTGTCCCACGATGTCCAACGATGTCCCACGATGTCCAACGGTGTCCAACGGTGTCCCACGTTGTCCCACGTTGTCCCGCGTTGTCCTACGGTGTCCAACGATGTCCAACGGTGTCCCACGTTGTCCCACGTTGTCCCACGATGTCCAACGGTGTCCAGCGGTGTCCCACGGTGTCCAACGGTGTCCCACGTTGTCCCACGTTGTCCCACGTTGTCCCACGTTGTCCCACGTTGTCCCATGTTGTCCAACGATGTCCAACGGTGTCCAACGGTGTCCCACGTTGTCCCACGTTGTCCCACGTTGTCCTACGTTGTCCCACGTTGTCCCACGGTGTCCAACGATGTCCAACGGTGTCCCACGTTGTCCAACGGTGTCCCACGTTGTCCCACGTTGTCCCACGTTGTCCCACGTTGTCCCACGGTGTCCAACGGTGTCCAACGATGTCCCACGTTGTCCCACGTTGTTCCACGTTGTCCCACGTTGTCCCACGATGTCCCACGTTGTCCCACGTTGTCCCACGTTGTCCCACGTTGTCCCACGTTGTCCCACGTTGTCCCACGTTGTCCCACATTGTCCCACGTTGTCCGACGTTGTCCGACGTTGTCCCACGTTGTCCCACGTTGTCCCACGTTGTCCCACGTTGTCCCACGGTGTCCAGCGATGTCCAACGGTGTCCCACGATGTCCAACGATGTCCAACGATGTCCAACGGTGTCCAACGGTGTCCCACGTTGTCCCACGTTGTCCCACGTTGTCCCACGGTGTCCAACGATGTCCAACGGTGTCCCACGGTGTCCAACGGTGTCCCACGTTGTCCCACGTTGTCCCACGTTGTCCCACGTTGTCCCACGTTGTCCCATGTTGTCCAACGATGTCCAACGGTGTCCAACGGTGTCCCACGTTGTCCCACGTTGTCCCACGTTGTCCTACGTTGTCCCACGGTGTCCCACGGTGTCCAACGATGTCCAACGGTGTCCAGCGATGTCCAACGGTGTCCCACGATGTCCAACGATGTCCAACGATGTCCAACGGTGTCCAACGGTGTCCCACGTTGTCCCACGTTGTCCCACGTTGTCCCACGGTGTCCAACGATGTCCAACGGTGTCCCACGTTGTCCAACGGTGTCCCACGTTGTCCCACGTTGTCCCACGTTGTCCCACGTTGTCCCACGTTGTCCCACGATGTCCCACGTTGTCCCACGTTGTCCCACGTTGTCCCACGTTGTCCCACGTTGTCCCACGTTGTCCCACGTTGTCCCACGTTGTCCCACGGTGTCCAACGATGTCCAACGGTGTCCAACGGTGTCCCACGGTGTCCAACGGTGTCCCACGTTGTCCCACGTTGTCCCACGTTGTCCCACGTTGTCCCATGTTGTCCAACGATGTCCAACGGTGTCCAACGGTGTCCCACGTTGTCCCACGTTGTCCCACGTTGTCCTACGTTGTCCCACGTTGTCCCACGGTGTCCCACGATGTCCAACGGTGTCCAGCGATGTCCAACGGTGTCCCACGATGTCCAACGATGTCCAACGATGTCCAACGGTGTCCAACGGTGTCCCACGTTGTCCCACGTTGTCCCACGTTGTCCCACGGTGTCCAACGATGTCCAACGGTGTCCCACGTTGTCCAACGGTGTCCCACGTTGTCCCACGTTGTCCCACGTTGTCCCACGTTGTCCCACGTTGTCCCACGTTGTCCCACGTTGTCCCACGTTGTCCCACGTTGTCCCACGGTGTCCAGCGATGTCCAACGGTGTCCCACGATGTCCAACGATGTCCAACGATGTCCAACGGTGTCCAACGGTGTCCCACGTTGTCCCACGTTGTCCCACGTTGTCCCACGGTGTCCAACGATGTCCAACGGTGTCCCACGTTGTCCAAAGGTGTCCCACGTTGTCCCACGTTGTCCCACGTTGTCCCACGTTGTCCCACGTTGTCCCACGGTGTCCAACGATGTCCAACGATGTCCAACGGTGTCCCACGATGTCCAACGATGTCCAACGATGTCCAACGGTGTCCAACGGTGTCCCACGTTGTCCCACGTTGTCCCGCGTTGTCCTACGGTGTCCAACGATGTCCAACGGTGTCCCACGTTGTCCCACGGTGTCCCACGATGTCCAACGGTGTCCAGCGGTGTCCCACGGTGTCCAACGGTGTCCCACGTTGTCCCACGTTGTCCCACGTTGTCCCACGTTGTCCCACGTTGTCCCATGTTGTCCAACGATGTCCAACGGTGTCCAACGGTGTCCCACGTTGTCCCACGTTGTCCCACGTTGTCCTACGTTGTCCCACGTTGTCCCACGGTGTCCAACGATGTCCAACGGTGTCCCACGTTGTCCAACGGTGTCCCACGTTGTCCCACGTTGTCCCACGTTGTCCCACGTTGTCCCACGGTGTCCAACGGTGTCCAACGATGTCCCACGTTGTCCCACGTTGTTCCACGTTGTCCCACGTTGTCCCACGATGTCCCACGTTGTCCCACGTTGTCCCACGTTGTCCCACGTTGTCCCACGTTGTCCCACGTTGTCCCACGTTGTCCCACGTTGTCCCACGTTGTCCGACGTTGTCCGACGTTGTCCCACGTTGTCCCACGTTGTCCCACGTTGTCCCACGTTGTCCCACGGTGTCCAGCGATGTCCAACGGTGTCCCACGATGTCCAACGGTGTCCAACGATGTCCAACGGTGTCCAACGGTGTCCCACGGTGTCCAACGGTGTCCCACGTTGTCCCACGTTGTCCCACGTTGTCCCACGTTGTCCCACGTTGTCCCACGTTGTCCAACGATGTCCAACGGTGTCCCACGTTGTCCCACGTTGTCCCACGTTGTCCCACGTTGTCCCACGTTGTCCCACGTTGTCCCACGTTGTCCCACGTTGTCCCACGTTGTCCCACGTTGTCCCACGTTGTCCCACGTTGTCCCACGTTGTCCCACGATGTCCAACGGTGTCCAACGGTGTCCCACGTTGTCCCACGTTGTCCCACGTTGTCCTACGTTGTCCCACGTTGTCCCACGGTGTCCAACGATGTCCAACGGTGTCCAGCGATGTCCAACGGTGTCCCACGATGTCCAACGATGTCCAACGATGTCCAACGGTGTCCAACGGTGTCCCACGTTGTCCCACGTTGTCCCACGTTGTCCCACGGTGTCCAACGATGTCCAACGGTGTCCCACGTTGTCCCACGGTGTCCCACGTTGTCCCACGTTGTCCCACGTTGTCCCACGTTGTCCCACGTTGTCCCACGTTGTCCCACGTTGTCCCACGTTGTCCCACGTTGTCCCACGGTGTCCAGCGATGTCCAACGGTGTCCCACGATGTCCAACGATGTCCAACGATGTCCAACGGTGTCCAACGGTGTCCCACGTTGTCCCACGTTGTCCCACGTTGTCCCACGGTGTCCAACGATGTCCAACGGTGTCCCACGTTGTCCAAAGGTGTCCCACGTTGTCCCACGTTGTCCCACGTTGTCCCACGTTGTCCCACGTTGTCCCACGGTGTCCAACGATGTCCAACGATGTCCAACGGTGTCCCACGATGTCCAACGATGTCCAACGATGTCCAACGGTGTCCAACGGTGTCCCACGTTGTCCCACGTTGTCCCGCGTTGTCCTACGGTGTCCAACGATGTCCAACGGTGTCCCACGTTGTCCCACGTTGTCCCACGATGTCCAACGGTGTCCAGCGGTGTCCCACGGTGTCCAACGGTGTCCCACGTTGTCCCACGTTGTCCCACGTTGTCCCACGTTGTCCCACGTTGTCCCACGTTGTCCCACGTTGTCCCACATTGTCCCACGTTGTCCGACGTTGTCCGACGTTGTCCCACGTTGTCCCACGTTGTCCCACGTTGTCCCACGTTGTCCCACGGTGTCCCACGTTGTCCCACGTTGTCCCACGTTGTCCCACGTTGTCCCACGTTGTCCCACGTTGTCCCACATTGTCCCACGTTGTCCGACGTTGTCCGACGTTGTCCCACGTTGTCCCACGTTGTCCCACGTTGTCCCACGTTGTCCCACGGTGTCCAGCGATGTCCAACGGTGTCCCACGATGTCCAACGATGTCCAACGATGTCCAACGGTGTCCAACGGTGTCCCACGTTGTCCCACGTTGTCCCACGTTGTCCCACGGTGTCCAACGATGTCCAACGGTGTCCCACGGTGTCCAACGGTGTCCCACGTTGTCCCACGTTGTCCCACGTTGTCCCACGTTGTCCCACGTTGTCCCACGTTGTCCCACGTTGTCCCATGTTGTCCAACGATGTCCAACGGTGTCCAACGGTGTCCCACGTTGTCCCACGTTGTCCCACGTTGTCCTACGTTGTCCCACGTTGTCCCACGGTGTCCAACGATGTCCAACGGTGTCCAGCGATGTCCAACGGTGTCCCACGATGTCCAACGATGTCCAACGATGTCCAACGGTGTCCAACGGTGTCCCACGTTGTCCCACGTTGTCCCACGTTGTCCCACGGTGTCCAACGATGTCCAACGGTGTCCCACGTTGTCCAACGGTGTCCCACGTTGTCCCACGTTGTCCCACGTTGTCCCACGTTGTCCCACGTTGTCCCACGATGTCCCACGTTGTCCCACGTTGTCCCACGTTGTCCCACGTTGTCCCACGTTGTCCCACGTTGTCCCACGTTGTCCCACGTTGTCCCGCGGTGTCCAACGATGTCCAACGGTGTCCAACGGTGTCCCACGGTGTCCAACGGTGTCCCACGTTGTCCCACGTTGTCCCACGTTGTCCCACGTTGTCCCATGTTGTCCAACGATGTCCAACGGTGTCCAACGGTGTCCCACGTTGTCCCACGTTGTCCCACGTTGTCCTACGTTGTCCCACGTTGTCCCACGGTGTCCAACGATGTCCAACGGTGTCCAGCGATGTCCAACGGTGTCCCACGATGTCCAACGATGTCCAACGATGTCCAACGGTGTCCAACGGTGTCCCACGTTGTCCCACGTTGTCCCACGTTGTCCCACGGTGTCCAACGATGTCCAACGGTGTCCCACGTTGTCCAACGGTGTCCCACGTTGTCCCACGTTGTCCCACGTTGTCCCACGTTGTCCCACGTTGTCCCACGTTGTCCCACGTTGTCCCACGATGTCCCACGTTGTCCCACGTTGTCCCACGTTGTCCCACGTTGTCCCACGTTGTCCCACGTTGTCCCACGTTGTCCCACGTTGTCCCACGGTGTCCAACGATGTCCAACGGTGTCCAACGGTGTCCCACGGTGTCCAACGGTGTCCCACGTTGTCCCACGTTGTCCCACGTTGTCCCACGTTGTCCCACGTTGTCCCACGTTGTCCAACGATGTCCAACGGTGTCCCACGTTGTCCCACGTTGTCCCACGTTGTCCCACGTTGTCCCACGTTGTCCCACGTTGTCCCACGTTGTCCCACGTTGTCCCACGTTGTCCCACGTTGTCCCACGTTGTCCCACGTTGTCCCACGTTGTCCCACGGTGTCCAACGATGTCCAACGATGTCCAACGGTGTCCCACGATGTCCAACGATGTCCAACGATGTCCAACGGTGTCCAACGGTGTCCCACGTTGTCCCACGTTGTCCCGCGTTGTCCCACGGTGTCCAACGATGTCCAACGGTGTCCCACGTTGTCCAACGGTGTCCCACGTTGTCCCACGTTGTCCCACGTTGTCCCACGTTGTCCCACGATGTCCCACGTTGTCCCACGTTGTCCCACGTTGTCCCAAGTTGTCCCACGTTGTCCCACGTTGTCCCACGTTGTCCCACGTTGTCCCACGTTGTCCCACGTTGTCCCACGGTGTCCAACGATGTCCAACGGTGTCCAACGGTGTCCCACGGTGTCCAACGGTGTCCCACGTTGTCCAACGGTGTCCCACGTTGTCCCACGTTGTCCCACGTTGTCCCACGTTGTCCCACGATGTCCCACGTTGTCCCACGTTGTCCCACGTTGTCCCACGTTGTCCCACGTTGTCCCACGTTGTCCCACGTTGTCCCACGTTGTCCCACGTTGTCCCACGTTGTCCCACGTTGTCCCACGGTGTCCAACGATGTCCAACGGTGTCCAACGGTGTCCCACGGTGTCCAACGGTGTCCCACGTTGTCCCACGTTGTCCCACGTTGTCCCACGTTGTCCCACGTTGTCCCACGTTGTCCCACGTTGTCCAACGATGTCCAACGGTGTCCCACGTTGTCCCACGTTGTTCCATGGTTTCCCACGTTGTCCCACGTTGTCCCACGTTGTCCCACGGTGTCCAACGATGTCCAACGGTGTCCAACGGTGTCCAACGGTGTCCAACGGTGTCCCACGTTGTCCCACGTTGTCCCACGTTGTCCCACGTTGTCCCACGTTGTCCCACGTTGTCCCACGTTGTCCCACGTTGTCCCACGTTGTCCCACGTTGTCCCACGTTGTCCGACGTTGTCCCACGTTGTCCCACGTTGTCCCACGTTGTCCCACGTTGTCCCACGGTGTCCAGCGATGTCCAACGGTGTCCCACGATGTCCAACGATGTCCAACGATGTCCAACGGTGTCCAACGGTGTCCCACGTTGTCCCACGTTGTCCCACGTTGTCCCACGGTGTCCAACGATGTCCAACGGTGTCCCACGTTGTCCCACGTTGTCCCACGTTGTCCCACGTTGTCCCACGTTGTCCCACGTTGTCCCACGTTGTCCCACGTTGTCCCACGGTGTCCAACGATGTCCAACGGTGTCCAACGGTGTCCCACGGTGTCCAACGGTGTCCCACGTTGTCCCACGTTGTCCCACGTTGTCCCACGTTGTCCCACGTTGTCCCACGTTGTCCCACGTTGTCCAACGATGTCCAACGGTGTCCCACGTTGTCCCACGTTGTTCCATGGTTTCCCACGTTGTCCCACGTTGTCCCACGTTGTCCCACGGTGTCCAACGATGTCCAACGGTGTCCAACGGTGTCCAACGGTGTCCAACGGTGTCCCACGTTGTCCCACGTTGTCCCACGTTGTCCCACGGTGTCCAACGATGTCCAACGGTGTCCCACGTTGTCCCACGTTGTCCCACGTTGTCCCACGTTGTCCCACGTTGTCCCACGATGTCCCACGTTGTCCCACGTTGTCCCACGTTGTCCCACGTTGTCCCACGTTGTCCCACGTTGTCCCACGTTGTCCCACGTTGTCCCACGTTGTCCCACGTTGTCCCACGTTGTCCCACGGTGTCCAACGGTGTCCAACGATGTCCCACGTTGTCCCACGTTGTCCCACGTTGTCCCACGTTGTCCCACGATGTCCCACGTTGTCCCACGTTGTCCCACGTTGTCCCACGTTGTCCCACGTTGTCCCACGTTGTCCCACGTTGTCCCACGTTGTCCCACGTTGTCCCACGGTGTCCAACGATGTCCAACGGTGTCCAGCGATGTCCAACGGTGTCCCACGTTGTCCCACGTTTTCCCACGTTGTCCCACGTTGTCCCACGGTGTCCAACGATGTCCAACGATGTCCAACGGTGTCCCACGTTGTCCCACGTTGTTCCATGGTTTCCCACGTTGTCCCACGTTGTCCCACGTTGTCCCACGTTGTCCCACGTTGTCCAACGGTGTCCAACGGTGTCCCACGGTGTCCAACGTTGTCCCACGTTGTCCCACGTTGTCCCACGTTGTCCCACGTTGTCCCACGTTGTCCCACGTTGTCCAACGATGTCCAACGGTGTCCCACGTTGTCCCACGTTGTCCCACGTTGTCCCACGTTGTCCCACGTTGTCCCACGTTGTCCGACGTTGTCCCACGTTGTCCCACGTTGTCCCACGTTGTCCCACGTTGTCCCACGGTGTCCAACGATGTCCAACGGTGTCCAACGGTGTCCAACGATGTCCCACGTTGTCCCACGTTGTCCCACGTTGTCCCACGGTGTCCAACGATGTCCAACGGTGTCCCACGTTGTCCCACGTTGTCCCACGTTGTCCCACGTTGTCCCACGTTGTCCCACGTTGTCCCACGTTGTCCCACGTTGTCCCACGTTGTCCCACGGTGTCCAACGGTGTCCAACGATGTCCAACGGTGTCCAACGGTGTCCCACGTTGTCCCACGTTGTCCCACGTTGTCCCACGGTGTCCAACGATGTCCAACGGTGTCCCACGTTGTCCCACGTTGTCCCACGTTGTCCCTCGTTGTCCCACGTTGTCCCACGATGTCCCACGTTGTCCCACGTTGCCCCACGTTGTCCCACGTTGTCCCACGTTGTCCCACGTTGTCCCACGTTGTCCCACGTTGTCCCACGGTGTCCAACGATGTCCAACGGTGTCCAGCGATGTCCAACGGTGTCCCACGATGTCCAACGATGTCCAACGATGTCCAACGGTGTCCAACGGTGTCCCACGTTGTCCCACGTTGTCCCACGTTGTCCCACGGTGTCCAACGATGTCCAACGGTGTCCCACGTTGTCCAACGGTGTCCCACGTTGTCCCACGTTGTCCCACGTTGTCCCACGTTGTCCCACGTTGTCCCACTATGTCCCACGTTGTCCCACGTTGTCCCACGTTGTCCCACGTTGTCCCACGTTGTCCCACGTTGTCCCACGTTGTCCCACGTTGTCCCACGGTGTCCAACGATGTCCAACGGTGTCCAACGGTGTCCCACGGTGTCCAACGGTGTCCCACGTTGTCCCACGTTGTCCCACGTTGTCCCACGTTGTCCCACGTTGTCCCACGTTGTCCAACGATGTCCAACGGTGTCCCACGTTGTCCCACGTTGTCCCACGTTGTCCCACGTTGTCCCACGTTGTCCCACGTTGTCCCACGTTGTCCAACGGTGTCCAACGGTGTCCCACGGTGTCCAACGTTGTCCCACGTTGTCCCACGTTGTCCCACGTTGTCCCACGTTGTCCCACGTTGTCCCACGTTGTCCAACGATGTCCAACGGTGTCCCACGTTGTCCCACGTTGTCCCACGTTGTCCCACGTTGTCCCACGTTGTCCCACGTTGTCCGACGTTGTCCCACGTTGTCCCACGTTGTCCCACGTTGTCCCACGTTGTCCCACGGTGTCCAACGATGTCCAACGGTGTCCAACGGTGTCCAACGATGTCCCACGTTGTCCCACGTTGTCCCACGTTGTCCCACGGTGTCCAACGATGTCCAACGGTGTCCCACGTTGTCCCACGTTGTCCCACGTTGTCCCACGTTGTCCCACGTTGTCCCACGTTGTCCCACGTTGTCCCACGTTGTCCCACGGTGTCCAACGGTGTCCAACGATGTCCAACGGTGTCCAACGGTGTCCCACGTTGTCCCACGTTGTCCCACGTTGTCCCACGGTGTCCAACGATGTCCAACGGTGTCCCACGTTGTCCCACGTTATCCCACGTTGTCCCTCGTTGTCCCACGTTGTCCCACGATGTCCCACGTTGTCCCACGTTGCCCCACGTTGTCCCACGTTGTCCCACGTTGTCCCACGTTGTCCCACGTTGTCCCACGTTGTCCCACGGTGTCCAACGATGTCCAACGGTGTCCAGCGATGTCCAACGGTGTCCCACGATGTCCAACGATGTCCAACGATGTCCAACGGTGTCCAACGGTGTCCCACGTTGTCCCACGTTGTCCCACGTTGTCCCACGGTGTCCAACGATGTCCAACGGTGTCCCACGTTGTCCAACGGTGTCCCACGTTGTCCCACGTTGTCCCACGTTGTCCCACGTTGTCCCACGTTGTCCCACGATGTCCCACGGTGTCCAACGATGTCCAACGGTGTCCCACGTTGTCCCACGTTGTCCCACGTTGTCCCACGTTGTCCCACGTTGTCCCACGATGTCCCACGTTGTCCCACGTTGCCCGACGTTGTCCCACGTTGTCCCACGTTGTCCCACGTTGTCCCACGTTGTCCCACGTTGTCCCACGGTGTCCAACGATGTCCAACGGTGTCCAGCGATGTCAAACGGTGTCCCACGATGTCCAACGATGTCCAACGATGTCCAACGTTGTCCAACGGTGTCCCACGTTGTCCCACGTTGTCCCACGTTGTCCCACGTTGTCCCACGGTGTCCAACGATGTCCAACGGTGTCCCACGTTGTCCAACGGTGTCCCACGTTGTCCCACGTTGTCCCACGTTGTCCCACGTTGTCCCACGTTGTCCCACGATGTCCCACGTTGTCCCACGTTGTCCCACGTTGTCCCACGTTGTCCCACGTTGTCCCACGTTGTCCCACGTTGTCCCACGTTGTCCCACGGTGTCCAACGATGTCCAACGGTGTCCAACGGTGTCCCACGGTGTCCAACGGTGTCCCACGTTGTCCCACGTTGTCCCACGTTGTCCCACGTTGTCCCACGTTGTCCAACGATGTCCAACGGTGTCCCACGTTGTCCCACGTTGTCCCACGTTGTCCCACGTTGTCCCACGTTGTCCCACGTTGTCCCACGTTGTCCCACGTTGTCCCACGTTGTCCCACGTTGTCCCACGTTGTCCCACGTTGTCCCACGATGTCCCACGTTGTCCCACGTTGTCCCACGTTGTCCCACGTTGTCCCACGTTGTCCCACGTTGTCCCACGTTGTCCCACGTTGTCCCACGTTGTCCCACGGTGTCCAACGATGTCCAACGGTGTCCCACGTTGTCCAACGGTGTCCCACGTTGTCCCACGTTGTCCCACGTTGTCCCACGTTGTCCCACGATGTCCCACGTTGTCCCACGGTGTCCAACGATGTCCCACGTTGTCCCACGTTGTCCAACGGTGTCCCACGTTGTCCCACGTTGTCCCACGTTGTCCCACGTTGTCCCACGTTGTCCCACGTTGTCCCACGTTGTCCCACGTTGTCCCACGTTGTCCCACGTTGTCCCACGGTGTCCAACGATGTCCAACGGTGTCCAACGGTGTCCCACGGTGTCCAACGGTGTCCCACGTTGTCCCACGTTGTCCCACGTTGTCCCACGTTGTCCCACGTTGTCCCACGTTGTCCAACGATGTCCAACGGTGTCCCACGTTGTCCCACGTTGTCCCACGTTGTCCCACGTTGTCCCACGTTGTCCCACGTTGTCCCACGTTGTCCCACGTTGTCCCACGTTGTCCCACGTTGTCCCACGTTGTCCCACGGTGTCCAACGATGTCCAACGATGTCCAACGGTGTCCCACGATGTCCAACGATGTCCAACGATGTCCAACGGTGTCCAACGGTGTCCCACGTTGTCCCACGTTGTCCCACGTTGTCCCACGGTGTCCAACGATGTCCAACGGTGTCCCACGTTGTCCAACGGTGTCCCACGTTGTCCCACGTTGTCCCACGTTGTCCCACGTTGTCCCACGATGTCCCACGTTGTCCCACGTTGTCCCACGTTGTCCCAAGTTGTCCCACGTTGTCCCACGTTGTCCCACGTTGTCCCACGTTGTCCCACGGTGTCCAACGATGTCCAACGGTGTCCAACGGTGTCCCACGGTGTCCAACGGTGTCCCACGTTGTCCCACGTTGTCCCGCGTTGTCCCACGTTGTCCCACGTTGTCCCACGTTGTCCCACGTTGTCCCACGTTGTCCCACGTTGTCCCACGGTGTCCAACGGTGTCCAACGATGTCCCACGTTGTCCCACGTTGTCCCAACGTTGTCCCACGTTGTCCCACGATGTCCCACGTTGTCCCACGTTGTCCCACGTTGTCCCACGTTGTCCCACGTTGTCCCACGTTGTCCCACGTTGTCCCACGTTGTCCCACGTTGTCCCACGTTGTCCCACGTTGTCCCACGTTGTCCCACGTTGTCCCACGTTGTCCCACGTTGTCCCACGGTGTCCAACGATGTCCAACGATGTCCAACGGTGTCCCACGATGTCCAACGATGTCCATCGATGTCCAACGGTGTCCAACGGTTTCCCACGTTGTCCCACGGTGTCCAACGATGTCCAACGGTGTCCAACGGTGTCCCACGGTGTCCAACGGTGTCCCACGTTGTACCACGTTGTCCCGCGTTGTCCCACGTTGTCCCACGTTGTCCCACGTTGTCCCACGTTGTCCCACGGTGTCCAACGGTGTCCAACGGTGTCCAGCGATGTCCAACGGTGTCCAGCGATGTCCAACGGTGTCCCACGTTGTCCCACGTTTTCCCACGTTGTCCCACGTTGTCCCACGGTGTCCAACGATGTCCAACGATGTCCAACGGTGTCCCACGTTGTCCCACGTTGTTCCATGGTTTCCCACGTTGTCCCACGTTGTCCCACGTTGTCCCACGTTGTCCCACGTTGTCCCACGTTGTCCCACGTTGTCCCACGTTGTCCCACGTTGTCCCACGTTGTCCCACGGTGTCCAACGATGTCCAACGGTGTCCAACGGTGTCCAACGGTGTCCAACGGTGTCCCACGTTGTCCCACGTTGTCCCACGTTGTCCCACGTTGTCCCACGTTGTCCCACCATGCCCCACGTTGTCCCACGTTGTCCCACGTTGTCCCACGTTGTCCCACGTGGTCCCACGTTGTCCCACGTTGTCCCACGGTGTCCAGCGATGTCCAACGGTGTCCCACGTAGTCCAACGGTGTCCCACGTTGTCCCACGTTATCCCACGTTGTCCCACGTTGTCCCACGTTGTCCCACGTTGTCCCACGTTGTCCCACGGTGTCCAACGGTGTCCAACGATGTCCAACGGTGTCCAACGGTGTCCCACGTTGTCCCACGTTGTCCCACGTTGTCCCACGTTGTCCCACGTTGTCCCACGTTGTCCCACGATGTCCCACGTTGTCCCACGTTGTCCCACGTTGTCCCAAGTTGTCCCACGTTGTCCCACGTTGTCCCACGTTGTCCCACGTTGTCCCACGTTGTCCCACGTTGTCCCACGTTGTCCCACGGTGTCCAACGATGTCCAACGGTGTCCAACGGTGTCCCACGGTGTCCAACGGTGTCCCACGTTGTCCCACGTTGTCCCGCGTTGTCCCACGTTGTCCCACGTTGTCCCACGTTGTCCCACGGTGTCCAACGATGTCCCACGTTGTCCCACGTTGTCCAAGGGTGTCCCACGTTGTCCCACGTTGTCCCACGTTGTCCCACGTTGTCCCACGTTGTCCCACGTTGTCAAACGTTGTCCCACGTTGTCCCACGTTGTCCCACGTTGTCCCACGGTGTCCAACGATGTCCAACGGTGTCCAACGGTGTCCCACGGTGTCCAACGGTGTCCCACGTTGTCCCACGTTGTCCCACGTTGTCCCACGTTGTCCCACGTTGTCCCACGTTGTCCAACGATGTCCAACGGTGTCCCACGTTGTCCCACGTTGTCCCACGTTGTCCCACGTTGTCCCACGTTGTCCCACGTTGTCCCACGTTGTCCCACGTTGTCCCACGTTGTCCCACGTTGTCCCACGTTGTCCCACGGTGTCCAACGATGTCCAACGATGTCCAACGGTGTCCCACGATGTCCAACGATGTCCAACGATGTCCAACGGTGTCCAACGGTGTCCCACGTTGTCCCACGTTGTCCCACGTTGTCCCACGGTGTCCAACGATGTCCAACGGTGTCCCACGTTGTCCAACGGTGTCCCACGTTGTCCCACGTTGTCCCACGTTGTCCCACGTTGTCCCACGATGTCCCACGTTGTCCCACGTTGTCCCACGTTGTCCCAAGTTGTCCCACGTTGTCCCACGTTGTCCCACGTTGTCCCACGTTGTCCCACGGTGTCCAACGATGTCCAACGATGTCCAACGGTGTCCCACGGTGTCCAACGGTGTCCCACGTTGTCCCACGTTGTCCCGCGTTGTCCCACGTTGTCCCACGTTGTCCCACGTTGTCCCACGTTGTCCCACGTTGTCCCACGTTGTCCCACGGTGTCCAACGGTGTCCAACGATGTCCCACGTTGTCCCACGTTGTCCCACGTTGTCCCACGTTGTCCCACGATGTCCCACGTTGTCCCACGTTGTCCCACGTTGTCCCACGTTGTCCCACGTTGTCCCACGTTGTCCCACGTTGTCCCACGTTGTCCCACGTTGTCCCACGTTGTCCCACGTTGTCCCACGTTGTCCCACGTTGTCCCACGTTGTCCCACGGTGTCCAACGATGTCCAACGATGTCCAACGGTGTCCCACGATGTCCAACGATGTCCATCGATGTCCAACGGTGTCCAACGGTTTCCCACGTTGTCCCACGGTGTCCAACGATGTCCAACGGTGTCCAACGGTGTCCCACGGTGTCCAACGGTGTCCCACGTTGTACCACGTTGTCCCGCGTTGTCCCACGTTGTCCCACGTTGTCCCACGTTGTCCCACGTTGTCCCACGGTGTCCAACGGTGTCCAACGGTGTCCAGCGATGTCCAACGGTGTCCAGCGATGTCCAACGGTGTCCCACGTTGTCCCACGTTTTCCCACGTTGTCCCACGTTGTCCCACGGTGTCCAACGATGTCCAACGATGTCCAACGGTGTCCCACGTTGTCCCACGTTGTTCCACGGTTTCCCACGTTGTCCCACGTTGTCCCACGTTGTCCCACGTTGTCCCACGTTGTCCCACGTTGTCCCACGTTGTCCCACGTTGTCCCACGTTGTCCCACGTTGTCCCACG
Source organism: Bombus terrestris (assembly GCF_910591885.1). Classification (NCBI taxonomy): domain Eukaryota; kingdom Metazoa; phylum Arthropoda; class Insecta; order Hymenoptera; family Apidae; genus Bombus; species Bombus terrestris. The sequence goes on along the minus strand of NW_025963616.1, from coordinate 130,571 downwards.
GTGTCCCACGATGTCCAACGGTGTCCAACGGTGTCCAACGGTGTCCAACGGTGTCCCACGTTGTCCCACGTTGTCCCACGTTGTCCCACGTTGTCCCACGTTGTCCCACCATGCCCCACGTTGTCCCACGTTGTCCCACGTTGTCCCACGTTGTCCCACGTGGTCCCACGTTGTCCCACGTTGTCCCACGGTGTCCAGCGATGTCCAACGGTGTCCCACGTAGTCCAACGGTGTCCCACGTTGTCCCACGTTATCCCACGTTGTCCCACGTTGTCCCACGTTGTCCCACGTTGTCCCACGTTGTCCCACGGTGTCCAACGGTGTCCAACGATGTCCAACGGTGTCCAACGGTGTCCCACGTTGTCCCACGTTGTCCCACGGTGTCCAACGATGTCCAACGGTGTCCAACGGTGTCCCACGTTGTCCCACGTTGTCCCGCGTTGTCCCACGGTGTCCAACGATGTCCAACGGTGTCCCACGTTGTCCAACGGTGTCCCACGTTGTCCCACGTTGTCCCACGTTGTCCCACGTTGTCCCACGATGTCCCACGTTGTCCCACGTTGTCCCACGTTGTCCCAAGTTGTCCAACGTTGTCCCACGTTGTCCCACGTTGTCCCACGTTGTCCCACGTTGTCCCAAGTTGTCCCACGTTGTCCCACGTTGTCCCACGTTGTCCGACGTTGTCCCACGATGTCCCACGTTGTCCCACGTTGTCCCACGTTGTCCCACGTTGTCCCACGGTGTCCAACGGTGTCCCACGGTGTCCAACGGTGTCCCACGTTGTCCCACGTTGTCCCACGTTGTCCCACGTTGTCCCACGTTGTCCCACGTTGTCCCACGTTGTCCCACGTTGTCCCACGATGTCCCACGTTGTCCCACGTTGTCCCACGTTGTCCCAAGTTGTCCCACGTTGTCCCACGTTGTCCCACGTTGTCCCACGTTGTCCCACGTTGTCCCACGTTGTCCCACGTTGTCCCACGTTGTCCCACGGTGTCCAACGATGTCCAACGGTGTCCAACGATGTCCAACGGTGTCCAACGGTGTCCCACGGTGTCCAACGGTGTCCCACGTTGTCCCACGTTGTCCCGCGTTGTCCCACGTTGTCCCACGTTGTCCCACGTTGTCCCACGGTGTCCAACGGTGTCCAACGATGTCCAACGGTGTCCAACGATGTCCAACGGTGTCCAACGGTGTCCCACGTAGTCCAACGGTGTCCCACGTTGTCCCACGTTATCCCACGTTGTCCCAATGTTGTCCCACGTTGTCCCACGTTGTCCCATGTTGTCCCACGGTGTCCAACGGTGTCCAACGATGTCCAACGGTGTCCAACGGTGTCCCACGTTGTCCCACGTTGTCCCACGGTGTCCAACGATGTCCAACGGTGTCCAACGGTGTCCCACGTTGTCCCACGTTGTCCCGCGTTTTCCCACGGTGTCCAACGATGTCCAACGGTGTCCCACGTTGTCCAACGGTGTCCCACGTTGTCCAACGGTGTCCCACGTTGTCCCACGTTGTCCCACGTTGTCCCACGTTGTCCCACGATGTCCCACGTTGTCCCACGTTGTCCCACGTTGTCCCACGGTGTCCAACGGTGTCCCACGGTGTCCAACGATGTCCAACGATGTCCAACGGTGTCCCACGTTGTCCCACGTTGTTCCATGGTTTCCCACGTTGTCCCACGTTGTCCCACGTTGTCCCACGGTGTCCAACGATGTCCAACGGTGTCCAACGGTGTCCAACCGTGTCCAACGGTGTCCCACGTTGTCCCACGTTGTCCCACGTTGTCCCACGTTGTCCCACGTTGTCCCACCATGCCCCACGTTGTCCCACGTTGTCCCACGTTGTCCCACGTTGTCCCACGTGGTCCCACGTTGTCCCACGTTGTCCCACGGTGTCCAGCGATGTCCAACGGTGTCCCACGTAGTCCAACGGTGTCCCACGTTGTCCCACGTTATCCCACGTTGTCCCACGTTGTCCCACGTTGTCCCACGTTGTCCCACGCTGTCCCACGGTGTCCAACGGTGTCCAACGATGTCCAACGGTGTCCAACGGTGTCCCACGTTGTCCCACGTTGTCCCACGGTGTCCAACGATGTCCAACGGTGTCCCACGTTGTCCCACGTTGTCCCACGTTGTCCCACGTTGTCCCACGTTGTCCCACGTTGTCCCACGTTGTCCCACGTTGTCCCACGTTGTCCCACGTTGTCCCACGGTGTCCAACGATGTCCAACGGTGTCCAACGGTGTCCCACGGTGTCCAACGGTGTCCCACGTTGTCCCACGTTGTCCCACGTTGTCCCACGTTGTCCCACGTTGTCCCACGTTGTCCAACGATGTCCAACGGTGTCCCACGTTGTCCCACGTTGTCCCACGTTGTCCCACGTTGTCCCACGTTGTCCAACGGTGTCCCACGTTGTCCCACGTTGTCCCACGTTGTCCCACGTTGTCCCACGTTGTCCCACGATGTCCCACGTTGTCCCACGTTGTCCCACGTTGTCCCACGTTGTCCCACGTTGTCCCACGTTGTCCCACGTTGTCCCACGGTGTCCAACGATGTCCAACGGTGTCCAACGGTGTCCCACGGTGTCCAACGGTGTCCCACGTTGTCCAACGGTGTCCCACGTTGTCCAACGGTGTCCCACGTTGTCCCACGTTGTCCCACGTTGTCCCACGTTGTCCCACGTTGTCCCACGTTGTCCAACGATGTCCAACGGTGTCCCACGTTGTCCCACGTTGTCCCACGTTGTCCCACGTTGTCCCACGTTGTCCCACGTTGTCCCACGTTGTCCCACGTTGTCCCACGTTGTCCCACGTTGTCCCACGTTGTCCCACGTTGTCCCACGTTGTCCCACGTTGTCCCACGTTGTCCCACGTTGTCCCACGGTGTCCAAAGATGTCCAACGATGTCCAACGGTGTCCCACGATGTCCAACGATGTCCAACGATGTCCAACGGTGTCCAACGGTGTCCCACGTTGTCCCACGTTGTCCCGCGTTGTCCCACGGTGTCCAACGATGTCCAACGGTGTCCCACGTTGTCCAACGGTGTCCCACGTTGTCCAACGGTGTCCCACGTTGTCCCACGTTGTCCCGCGTTGTCCCACGTTGTCCCAAGTTGTCCCACGTTGTCCCACGTTGTCCCACGTTGTCCCACGTTGTCCGACGTTGTCCCACGTTGTCCCACGTTGTCCCACGTTGTCCCACGGTGTCCAACGATGTCCAACGGTGTCCAACGGTGTCCCACGGTGTCCAACGGTGTCCCACGTTGTCCCACGTTGTCCCGCGTTGTCCCACGTTGTCCCACGTTGTCCCACGTTGTCTCACGTTGTCCCACGTTGTCCCACGTTGTCCCACGGTGTCCAACGGTGTCCAACGATGTCCCACGTTGTCCCACGTTGTCCCACGTTGTCCCACGTTGTCCCACGATGTCCCACGTTGTCCCACGTTGTCCCACGTTGTCCCACGTTGTCCCACGTTGTCCCACGTTGTCCCACGTTGTCCCACGTTGTCCCACGGTGTCCAACGATGTCCAACGGTGTCCCACGTTGTCCCACGTTGTCCCACGTTGTCCCACGTTGTCCCACGTTGTCCCACGTTGTCCCACGTTGTCCCACGTTGTCCCACGATGTCCCACGTTGTCCCACGTTGCCCCACGTTGTCCCACGGTGTCCAACGATGTCCAACGGTGTCCAGCGATGTCCAACGGTGTCCCACGTTGTCCCACGTTTTCCCACGTTGTCCCACGTTGTCCCACGTTGTCCCACGATGTCCCACGTTGTCCCACGTTGCCCCACGTTGTCCCACGGTGTCCAACGATGTCCAACGGTGTCCGACGTTGTCCCACGTTGTCCCACGTTGTCCCACGTTGTCCCACGTTGTCCCACGTTGTCCCACGGTGTCCAACGATGTCCAACGATGTCCAACGGTGTCCCACGATGTCCAACGATGTCCATCGATGTCCAACGGTGTCCAACGGTTTCCCACGTTGTCCCACGTTGTCCCACGTTGTCCCACGGTGTCCAACGATGTCCAACGATGTCCAACGGTGTCCCACGTTGTCCCACGTTGTCCCACGTTGTCCCACGTTGTCCCACCATGTCCCACGTTGTCCCACGTTGTCCCACGTTGTCCCACGTTGTCCCACGTTGTCCCACGTTGTCCCACGGTGTCCAACGATGTCCAACGATGTCCAACGGTGTCCCACGATGTCCAACGATGTCCATCGATGTCCAACGGTGTCCAACGGTTTCCCACGTTGTCCCACGTTGTCCCACGTTGTCCCACGGTGTCCAACGATGTCCAACGATGTCCAACGGTGTCCCACGTTGTCCCACGTTGTCCCACGTTGTCCCACGTTGTCCCACCATGTCCCACGTTGTCCCACGTTGTCCCACGTTGTCCCACGTTGTCCCACGGTGTCCAACGGTGTCCCACGTTGTCCCAAGTTGTCCCACGTTGTCCCACGTTGTCCCACGTTGTCTCACGTTGTCCCACGATGTCCCACGTTGTCCCACGTTGTCCCACGTTGTCCCAAGTTGTCCCACGTTGTCCCACGTTGTCCCACGGTGTCCAACGGTGTCCCACGGTGTCCAACGGTGTCCCACGTTGTCCCACGTTGTCCCACGTTGTCCCACGTTGTCCCACGTTGTCCCACGTTGTCCAACGATGTCCAACGGTGTCCCACGTTGTCCCACGTTGTCCCACGTTGTCCCACGTTGTCCCACGTTGTCCCACGTTGTCCCACGTTGTCCCACGTTGTCCCACGTTGTCCCACGTTGTCCCACGTTGTCCCACGTTGTCCCACGGTGTCCAAAGATGTCCAACGATGTCCAACGGTGTCCCACGATGACCAACGATGTCCAACGATGTGCAACGGTGTCCAACGTTGTCCCACGTTGTCCCGCGTTGTCCCACGGTGTCCAACGATGTCCAACGGTGTCCCACGTTGTCCAACGGTGTCCCACGTTGTCCAACGGTGTCCCACGTTGTCCAACGGTGTCCCACGTTGTCCCACGTTGTCCCACGTTGTCCCACGTTGTCCCACGATGTCCCACGTTGTCCCACGTTGTCCCACGTTGTCCCAAGTTGTCCCACGTTGTCCCACGTTGTCCCACGTTGTCCCACGTTGTCCCACGTTGTCCCAAGTTGTCCCACGTTGTCCCACGTTGTCCCACGTTGTCCCACGTTGTCCCACGATGTCCCACGTTGTCCCACGTTGTCCCACGTTGTCCCAAGTTGTCCCACGTTGTCCCACGTTGTCCCACGGTGTCCAACGGTGTCCCACGGTGTCCAACGGTGTCCCACGTTGTCCCACGTTGTCCCACGTTGTCCCACGTTGTCCCACGTTGTCCCACGTTGTCCAACGATGTCCAACGGTGTCCCACGTTGTCCCACGTTGTCCCACGTTGTCCCACGTTGTCCCACGTTGTCCCACGTTGTCCCACGTTGTCCCACGTTGTCCCACGTTGTCCCACGTTGTCCCACGTTGTCCCACGTTGTCCCACGGTGTCCAAAGATGTCCAACGATGTCCAACGGTGTCCCACGATGTCCAACGATGTCCAACGATGTCCAACGGTGTCCAACGGTGTCCCACGTTGTCCCACGTTGTCCCGCGTTGTCCCACGGTGTCCAACGATGTCCAACGGTGTCCCACGTTGTCCAACGGTGTCCCACGTTGTCCAACGGTGTCCCACGTTGTCCCACGTTGTCCCACGTTGTCCCACGTTGTCCCACGATGTCCCACGTTGTCCCACGTTGTCCCACGTTGTCCCACGTTGTCCCACGTTGTCCCACGTTGTCCCACGTTGTCCCACGGTGTCCCACGTTGTCCCACGTTGTCCCACGTTGTCCCACGTTGTCCCACGGTGTCCAACGATGTCCAACGGTGTCCAACGATGTCCAACGGTGTCCTGCGGTGTCCCACGGTGTCCAACGGTGTCCCACGTTGTCCCACGTTGTCCCGCGTTGTCCCACGTTGTCCCACGTTGTCCCACGTTGCCCCACGGTGTCCAACGGTGTCCAACGATGTCCCACGTTGTCCCACGTTGTCCCACGTTGTCCCACGTTGTCCCACGATGTCCCACGTTGTCCCACGTTGTCCCACGTTGTCCCACGTTGTCCCACGTTGTCCCACGTTGTCCCACGTTGTCCCACGTTGTCCCACGTTGTCCCACGGTGTCCAACGGTGTCCCACGTTGTCCCACGTTGTCCCACGTTGTCCCACGTTGTCCCACGTTGTCCCACGTTGTCCCACGTTGTCCCACGTTGTCCCACGTTGTCCCACGTTGTCCCACGTTGTCCCACGTTGTCCCACGTTGTCCCACGGTGTCCAACGGTGTCCAACGATGTCCAACGGTGTCCAACGGTGTCCCACGTTGTCCCACGTTGTCCCACGTTGTCCCACGGTGTCCAACGATGTCCAACGGTGTCCCACGTTGTCCCACGTTGTCCCACGTTGTCCCACGTTGTCCCACGTTGTCCCACGTTGTCCCACGTTGTCCCACGTTGTCCCACGTTGTCCCACGGTGTCCAACGATGTCCAACGGTGTCCAACGGTGTCCCACGGTGTCCAACGGTGTCCCACGTTGTCCCACGTTGTCCCACGTTGTCCCACGTTGTCCCACGTTGTCCCACGTTGTCCCACGTTGTCCCACGTTGTCCCACGTTGTCCCACGTTGTCCCACGTTGTCCCACGTTGTCCCACGGTGTCCAACGATGTCCAACGATGTCCAACGGTGTCCCACGATGTCCAACGATGTCCAACGATGTCCAACGGTGTCCAACGGTGTCCCACGTTGTCCCACGTTGTCCCACGTTGTCCCACGGTGTCCAACGATGTCCAACGGTGTCCCACGTTGTCCCACGTTGTCCCACGTTGTCCCACGTTGTCCCACGTTGTCCCACGATGTCCCACGTTGTCCCACGTTGTCCCACGTTGTCCCAAGTTGTCCCACGTTGTCCCACGTTGTCCCACGGTGTCCAACGGTGTCCCACGGTGTCCAACGGTGTCCCACGTTGTCCCACGTTGTCCCACGTTGTCCCACGTTGTCCCACGTTGTCCCACGTTGTCCAACGATGTCCAACGGTGTCCCACGTTGTCCCACGTTGTCCCACGTTGTCCCACGTTGTCCCACGTTGTCCCGCGTTGTCCCACGGTGTCCAACGATGTCCAACGGTGTCCCACGTTGTCCAACGGTGTCCCACGTTGTCCAACGGTGTCCCACGTTGTCCCACGTTGTCCCACGTTGTCCCACGTTGTCCCACGTTGTCCCACGTTGTCCCACGTTGTCCCACGTTGTCCCACGGTGTCCAACGATGTCCAACGGTGTCCAACGATGTCCAACGGTGTCCAACGGTGTCCCACGGTGTCCAACGGTGTCCCACGTTGTCCCACGTTGTCCCGCGTTGTCCCACGTTGTCCCACGTTGTCCCACGTTGTCCCACGGTGTCCAACGGTGTCCAACGATGTCCCACGTTGTCCCACGTTGTCCCACGTTGTCCCACGTTGTCCCACGATGTCCCACGTTGTCCCACGTTGTCCCACGTTGTCCCACGTTGTCCCACGTTGTCCCACGTTGTCCCACGTTGTCCCACGTTGTCCCACGTTGTCCCACGGTGTCCAACGGTGTCCCACGTTGTCCCACGTTGTCCCACGTTGTCCCACGTTGTCCCACGTTGTCCCACGTTGTCCCACGTTGTCCCACGTTGTCCCACGTTGTCCCACGTTGTCCCACGTTGTCCCACGTTGTCCCACGTTGTCCCACGTTGTCCCACGGTGTCCAACGGTGTCCAACGATGTCCAACGGTGTCCAACGGTGTCCCACGTTGTCCCACGTTGTCCCACGTTGTCCCACGGTGTCCAACGATGTCCAACGGTGTCCCACGTTGTCCCACGTTGTCCCACGTTGTCCCACGTTGTCCCACGTTGTCCCACGTTGTCCCACGTTGTCCCACGTTGTCCCACGTTGTCCCACGTTGTCCCACGTTGTCCCACGGTGTCCAACGGTGTCCAACGATGTCCCACGTTGTCCCACGTTGTCCCACGTTGTCCCACGTTGTCCCACGATGTCCCACGTTGTCCCACGTTGTCCCACGTTGTCCCACGTTGTCCCACGTTGTCCCACGTTGTCCCACGTTGTCCCACGTTGTCCCACGTTGTCCCACGGTGTCCAACGGTGTCCCACGTTGTCCCACGTTGTCCCACGTTGTCCCACGTTGTCCCACGTTGTCCCACGTTGTCCCACGTTGTCCCACGTTGTCCCACGTTGTCCCACGTTGTCCCACGTTGTCCCACGTTGTCCCACGTTGTCCCACGTTGTCCCACGGTGTCCAACGGTGTCCAACGATGTCCAACGGTGTCCAACGGTGTCCCACGTTGTCCCACGTTGTCCCACGTTGTCCCACGGTGTCCAACGATGTCCAACGGTGTCCCACGTTGTCCCACGTTGTCCCACGTTGTCCCACGTTGTCCCACGTTGTCCCACGTTGTCCCACGTTGTCCCACGTTGTCCCACGTTGTCCCACGTTGTCCCACGGTGTCCAACGATGTCCAACGGTGTCCAACGGTGTCCCACGGTGTCCAACGGTGTCCCACGTTGTCCCACGTTGTCCCACGTTGTCCCACGTTGTCCCACGTTGTCCCACGTTGTCCCACGTTGTCCCACGTTGTCCCACGTTGTCCCACGTTGTCCCACGTTGTCCCACGTTGTCCCACGGTGTCCAACGATGTCCAACGATGTCCAACGGTGTCCCACGATGTCCAACGATGTCCAACGATGTCCAACGGTGTCCAACGGTGTCCCACGTTGTCCCACGTTGTCCCACGTTGTCCCACGGTGTCCAACGATGTCCAACGATGTCCAACGGTGTCCCACGATGTCCAACGATGTCCAACGATGTCCAACGATGTCCAACGGTGTCCCACGATGTCCAACGATGTCCATCGATGTCCAACGGTGTCCAACGGTTTCCCACGTTGTCCCACGTTGTCCCACGTTGTCCCACGGTGTCCAACGATGTCCAACGGTGTCCCACGTTGTCCAACGGTGTCCCACGTTGTCCCACGTTGTCCCACGTTGTCCCACGTTGTCCCACGATGTCCCACGTTGTCCCACGTTGTCCCACGTTGTCCCAAGTTGTCCCACGTTGTCCCACGTTGTCCCACGGTGTCCAACGGTGTCCAACGATGTCCCACGTTGTCCCACGTTGTCCCACGGTGTCCAACGATGTCCAACGGTGTCCAACGGTGTCCCACGGTGTCCAACGGTGTCCCACGTTGTACCACGTTGTCCCGCGTTGTCCCACGTTGTCCCATGTTGTCCCACGTTGTCCCACGTTGTCCCACGTTGTCCCACGGTGTCCAACGGTGTCCAACGGTGTCCAGCGATGTCCAACGGTGTCCCACGTTGTCCCACGTTTTCCCACGTTGTCCCACGTTGTCCCACGGTGTCCAACGATGTCCAACGATGTCCAACGGTGTCCCACGTTGTCCCACGTTGTTCCATGGTTTCCCACGTTGTCCCACGTTGTCCCACGTTGTCCCACGGTGTCCAACGATGTCCAACGGTGTCCAACGGTGTCCAACGGTGTCCAACGGTGTCCCACGTTGTCCAACGATGTCCAACGATGTCCAACGATGTCCAACGGTGTCCCACGATGTCCAACGATGTCCATCGATGTCCAACGGTGTCCAACGGTTTCCCACGTTGTCCCACGTTGTCCCACGTTGTCCCACGGTGTCCAACGATGTCCAACGGTGTCCCACGTTGTCCAACGGTGTCCCACGTTGTCCCACGTTGTCCCACGTTGTCCCACGTTGTCCCACGATGTCCCACGTTGTCCCACGTTGTCCCACGTTGTCCCAAGTTGTCCCACGTTGTCCCACGTTGTCCCACGGTGTCCAACGGTGTCCAACGATGTCCCACGTTGTCCCACGTTGTCCCACGGTGTCCAACGATGTCCAACGGTGTCCAACGGTGTCCCACGGTGTCCAACGGTGTCCCACGTTGTACCACGTTGTCCCGCGTTGTCCCACGTTGTCCCATGTTGTCCCACGTTGTCCCACGTTGTCCCACGTTGTCCCACGGTGTCCAACGGTGTCCAACGGTGTCCAGCGATGTCCAACGGTGTCCCACGTTGTCCCACGTTTTCCCACGTTGTCCCACGTTGTCCCACGGTGTCCAACGATGTCCAACGATGTCCAACGGTGTCCCACGTTGTCCCACGTTGTTCCATGGTTTCCCACGTTGTCCCACGTTGTCCCACGTTGTCCCACGGTGTCCAACGATGTCCAACGGTGTCCAACGGTGTCCAACGGTGTCCAACGGTGTCCCACGTTGTCCCACGTTGTCCCACGTTGTCCCACGTTGTCCCACGTTGTCCCACCATGTCCCACGTTGTCCCACGTTGTCCCACGTTGTCCCACGTTGTCCCACGTGGTCCCACGTTGTCCCACGTTGTCCCACGTTGTCCCACGTTGTCCCACGTTGTCCCACGTTGTCCCACGTTGTCCCACGTTGTCCCACGGTGTCCAACGGTGTCCCACGTTGTCCCACGTTGTCCCACGTTGTCCCACGTTGTCCCACGTTGTCCCACGTTGTCCCACGTTGTCCCACGTTGTCCCACGTTGTCCCACGTTGTCCCACGTTGTCCCACGTTGTCCCACGTTGTCCCACGTTGTCCCACGGTGTCCAACGGTGTCCAACGATGTCCAACGGTGTCCAACGGTGTCCCACGTTGTCCCACGTTGTCCCACGTTGTCCCACGGTGTCCAACGATGTCCAACGGTGTCCCACGTTGTCCCACGTTGTCCCACGTTGTCCCACGTTGTCCCACGTTGTCCCACGTTGTCCCACGTTGTCCCACGTTGTCCCACGTTGTCCCACGTTGTCCCACGGTGTCCCACGGTGTCCAACGATGTCCAACGATGTCCAACGGTGTCCCACGATGTCCAACGATGTCCAACGATGTCCAACGGTGTCCAACGGTGTCCCACGTTGTCCCACGTTGTTCCACGTTGTCCCACGGTGTCCAACGATGTCCAACGGTGTCCCACGTTGTCCAACGGTGTCCCACGTTGTCCCACGTTGTCCCACGTTGTCCCACGTTGTCCCACGATGTCCCACGTTGTCCCACGTTGTCCCACGTTGTCCCACGTTGTCCCACGTTGTCCCACGTTGTCCCACGGTGTCCAACGGTGTCCAACGATGTCCCACGTTGTCCAACGATGTCCAACGGTGTCCAACGGTGTCCCACGGTGTCCAACGGTGTCCCACGTTGTCCCACGTTGTCCCACGTTGTCCCACGTTGTCCCACGATGTCCCGCGTTGTCCCACGTTGTCCCACGTTGTCCCACGTTGTCCCACGTTGTCCCACGTTGTCCCACGGTGTCCAACGATGTCCAACGATGTCCAACGGTGTCCCACGATGTCCAACGATGTCCAACGATGTCCAACGGTGTCCAACGGTGTCCCACGTTGTCCCACGTTGTCCCACGTTGTCCCACGGTGTCCAACGATGTCCAACGATGTCCAACGGTGTCCCACGATGTCCAACGATGTCCAACGATGTCCAACGATGTCCCACGTTGTCCCACGGTGTCCAACGATGTCCAACGGTGTCCAACGGTGTCCCACGGTGTCCAACGGTGTCCCACGTTGTCCCACGTTGTCCCACGTTGTCCCACGTTGTCCCACGATGTCCCGCGTTGTCCCACGTTGTCCCACGTTGTCCCACGTTGTCCCACGTTGTCCCACGTTGTCCCACGGTGTCCAACGATGTCCAACGATGTCCAACGGTGTCCCACGATGTCCAACGATGTCCAACGATGTCCAACGGTGTCCAACGGTGTCCCACGTTGTCCCACGTTGTCCCACGATGTCCCACGTTGTCCCACGTTGTCCCACGTTGTCCCAAGTTGTCCCACGTTGTCCCACGTTGTCCCACGGTGTCCAACGGTGTCCAACGATGTCCCACGTTGTCCCACGTTGTCCCACGGTGTCCAACGATGTCCAACGGTGTCCAACGGTGTCCCACGGTGTCCAACGGTGTCCCACGTTGTCCCACGTTGTCCCACGGTGTCCAACGATGTCCAACGATGTCCAACGGTGTCCCACGATGTCCAACGATGTCCAACGATGTCCAACGGTGTCCAACGGTGTCCCACGTTGTCCCACGTTGTCCCACGATGTCCCACGTTGTCCCACGTTGTCCCACGTTGTCCCAAGTTGTCCCACGTTGTCCCACGTTGTCCCACGGTGTCCAACGGTGTCCAACGATGTCCCACGTTGTCCCACGTTGTCCCACGGTGTCCAACGATGTCCAACGGTGTCCAACGGTGTCCCACGGTGTCCAACGGTGTCCCACGTTGTACCACGTTGTCCCGCGTTGTCCCACGTTGTCCCACGTTGTCCCACGTTGTCCCACGTTGTCCCACGTTGTCCCACGGTGTCCAACGGTGTCCAACGGTGTCCAGCGATGTCCAACGGTGTCCCACGTTGTCCCACGTTTTCCCACGTTGTCCCACGTTGTCCCACGGTGTCCAACGATGTCCAACGATGTCCAACGGTGTCCCACGTTGTCCCACGTTGTTCCATGGTTTCCCACGTTGTCCCACGTTGTCCCACGTTGTCCCACGGTGTCCAACGATGTCCAACGGTGTCCAACGGTGTCCAACGGTGTCCAACGGTGTCCCACGTTGTCCCACGTTGTCCCACGTTGTCCCACGTTGTCCCACGTTGTCCCACCATGTCCCACGTTGTCCCACGTTGTCCCACGTTGTCCCACGTTGTCCCACGTGGTCCCACGTTGTCCCACGTTGTCCCACGGTGTCCAGCGATGTCCAACGGTGTCCCACGTAGTCCAAGGGTGTCCCACGTTGTCCCACGTTGTCCCACGTTGTCCCACGTTGTCCCACGGTGTCCAACGATGTCCAACGGTGTCCAACGATGTCCAACGGTGTCCAACGGTGTCCCACGGTGTCCAACGGTGTCCCACGTTGTCCCACGTTGTCCCGCGTTGTCCCACGTTGTCCCACGTTGTCCCACGTTGTCCCACGGTGTCCAACGGTGTCCAACGATGTCCCACGTTGTCCCACGTTGTCCCACGTTGTCCCACGTTGTCCCACGATGTCCCACGTTGTCCCACGTTGTCCCACGTTGTCCCACGTTGTCCCACGTTGTCCCACGTTGTCCAACGATGTCCAACGGTGTCCCACGTTGTCCCACGTTGTCCCACGTTGTCCCACGTTGTCCCACGTTGTCCCACGTTGTCCCACGTTGTCCCACGTTGTCCCACGTTGTCCCACGTTGTCCCACGTTGTCCCACGTTGTCCCACGGTGTCCAACGATGTCCAACGATGTCCAACGGTGTCCCACGATGTCCAACGATGTCCAACGATGTCCAACGGTGTCCAACGGTGTCCCACGTTGTCCCACGTTGTTCCACGTTGTCCCACGGTGTCCAACGATGTCCAACGGTGTCCCACGTTGTCCAACGGTGTCCCACGTTGTCTCACGTTGTCCCACGTTGTCCCACGTTGTCCCACGATGTCCCACGTTGTCCCACGTTGTCCCACGTTGTCCCACGTTGTCCCACGTTGTCCCACGTTGTCCCACGGTGTGCAACGGTGTCCAACGATGTCCCACGTTGTCCAACGATGTCCAACGGTGTCCAACGGTGTCCCACGGTGTCCAACGGTGTCCCACGTTGTCCCACGTTGTCCCACGTTGTCCCACGTTGTCCCACGATGTCCCACGTTGTCCCACGTTGTCCCACGTTGTCCCAAGTTGTCCCACGATGTCCAACGATGTCCAACGATGTCCAACGGTGTCCAACGGTGTCCCACGTTGTCCCACGTTGTCCCACGTTGTCCCACGGTGTCCAACGATGTCCAACGGTGTCCCACGTTGTCCAACGGTGTCCCACGTTGTCCCACGTTGTCCCACGATGTCCCACGTTGTCCCACGTTGTCCCACGTTGTCCCAAGTTGTCCCACGTTGTCCCACGTTGTCCCACGTTGTCCCACGTTGTCCCACGTTGTCCCACGTTGTCCCACGTTGTCCCACGGTGTCCAACGATGTCCAACGGTGTCCAACGGTGTCCCACGGTGTCCAACGGTGTCCCACGTTGTCCCACGTTGTCCCGCGTTGTCCCACGTTGTCCCACGTTGTCCCACGTTGTCCCACGTTGTCCCACGTTGTCCCACGTTGTCCCACGGTGTCCAACGGTGTCCAACGATGTCCCACGTTGTCCCACGTTGTCCCACGTTGTCCCACGTTGTCCCACGATGTCCCACGTTGTCCCACGTTGTCCCACGTTGTCCCACGTTGTCCCACGTTGTCCCACGTTGTCCCACGTTGTCCCACGTTGTCCCACGTTGTCCCACGTTGTCCCACGTTGTCCCACGTTGTCCCACGTTGTCCCACGTTGTCCCACGTTGTCCCACGTTGTCCCACGGTGTCCAACGATGTCCAACGATGTCCAACGGTGTCCCACGATGTCCAACGATGTCCAACGATGTCCAACGGTGTCCAACGGTTTCCCACGTTGTCCCACGTTGTCCCACGTTGTCCCACGGTGTCCAACGATGTCCAACGGTGTCCCACGTTGTCCAACGGTGTCCCACGTTGTCCCACGTTGTCCCACGTTGTCCCACGTTGTCCCACGATGTCCCACGTTGTCCCACGTTGTCCCACGTTGTCCCAAGTTGTCCCACGTTGTCCCACGTTGTCCCACGGTGTCCAACGGTGTCCAACGATGTCCCACGTTGTCCCACGTTGTCCCACGGTGTCCAACGATGTCCAACGGTGTCCAACGGTGTCCCACGGTGTCCAACGGTGTCCCACGTTGTACCACGTTGTCCCGCGTTGTCCCACGTTGTCCCACGTTGTCCCACGTTGTCCCACGTTGTCCCACGTTGTCCCACGTTGTCCCACGGTGTCCAACGGTGTCCAACGGTGTCCAGCGATGTCCAACGGTGTCCCACGTTGTCCCACGTTTTCCCACGTTGTCCCACGTTGTCCCACGGTGTCCAACGATGTCCAACGATGTCCAACGGTGTCCCACGTTGTCCCACGTTGTTCCATGGTTTCCCACGTTGTCCCACGTTGTCCCACGTTGTCCCACGGTGTCCAACGATGTCCAACGGTGTCCAACGGTGTCCAACGGTGTCCAACGGTGTCCCACGTTGTCCCACGTTGTCCCACGTTGTCCCACGTTGTCCCACGTTGTCCCACCATGCCCCACGTTGTCCCACGTTGTCCCACGTTGTCCCACGTTGTCCCACGTGGTCCCACGTTGTCCCACGTTGTCCCACGGTGTCCAGCGATGTCCAACGGTGTCCCACGTAGTCCAACGGTGTCCCACGTTGTCCCACGTTGTCCCACGTTGTCCCACGTTGTCCCACGTTGTCCCACGTTGTCCCACGTTGTCCCACGTTGTCCCACGTTGTCCCACGGTGTCCAACGGTGTCCCACGTTGTCCCACGTTGTCCCACGTTGTCCCACGTTGTCCCACGTTGTCCCACGTTGTCCCACGTTGTCCCACGTTGTCCCACGTTGTCCCACGTTGTCCCACGTTGTCCCACGTTGTCCCACGTTGTCCCACGTTGTCCCACGGTGTCCAACGGTGTCCAACGATGTCCAACGGTGTCCAACGGTGTCCCACGTTGTCCCACGTTGTCCCACGTTGTCCCACGGTGTCCAACGATGTCCAACGGTGTCCCACGTTGTCCCACGTTGTCCCACGTTGTCCCACGTTGTCCCACGTTGTCCCACGTTGTCCCACGTTGTCTCACGTTGTCCCACGTTGTCCCACGTTGTCCCACGTTGTCCCACGTTGTCCCACGTTGTCCCACGTTGTCCCACGTTGTCCCACGTTCTCCCACGTTGTCCCACGGTGTCCAACGATGTCCAACGGTGTCCAACGGTGTCCCACGGTGTCCAACGGTGTCCCACGTTGTCCCACGTTGTCCCACGTTGTCCCACGTTGTCCCACGTTGTCCCACGTTGTCCAACGATGTCCAACGGTGTCCCACGTTGTCCCACGTTGTCCCACGTTGTCCCACGTTGTCCCACGTTGTCCCACGGTGTCCAACGATGTCCAACGGTGTCCAACGGTGTCCCACGGTGTCCAACGATGTCCAACGGTGTCCCACGTTGTCCAACGGTGTCCCACGTTGTCCAACGGTGTCCCACGTTGTCCCACGTTGTCCCACGTTGTCCCACGATGTCCCACGTTGTCCCACGTTGTCCCACGTTGTCCCAAGTTGTCCCACGTTGTCCCACGTTGTCCCACGTTGTCCCACGTTGTCCCACGTTGTCCCACGTTGTCCCACGTTGTCCCACGGTGTCCAACGATGTCCAACGGTGTCCAACGGTGTCCCACGGTGTCCAACGGTGTCCCACGTTGTCCCACGTTGTCCCGCGTTGTCCCACGTTGTCCCACGTTGTCCCACGTTGTCCCACGTTGTCCCACGTTGTCCCACGTTGTCCCACGGTGTCCAACGGTGTCCAACGATGTCCCACGTTGTCCCACGTTGTCCCACGTTGTCCCACGTTGTCCCACGTTGTCCCACGTTGTCCCACGTTGTCCCACGTTGTCCCACGGTGTCCAACGATGTCCAACGGTGTCCCACGTTGTCCCACGTTGTCCCACGTTGTCCCACGTTGTCCCACGTTGTCCCACGTTGTCCCACGTTGTCCCACGTTGTCCCACGGTGTCCAACGATGTCCAACGGTGTCCAACGATGTCCAACGATGTCCAACGGTGTCCCACGATGTCCAACGATGTCCAACGATGTCCAACGGTGTCCAACGGTTTCCCACGTTGTCCCACGTTGTCCCACGTTGTCCCACGGTGTCCAACGATGTCCAACGGTGTCCCACGTTGTCCAACGGTGTCCCACGTTGTCCCACGTTGTCCCACGTTGTCCCACGTTGTCCCACGATGTCCCACGTTGTCCCACGTTGTCCCACGTTGTCCCAAGTTGTCCCACGTTGTCCCACGTTGTCCCACGTTGTCCCACGTTGTCCCACGTTGTCCCACGTTGTCCCACGTTGTCCCACGGTGTCCAACGATGTCCAACGGTGTCCAACGGTGTCCCACGGTGTCCAACGGTGTCCCACGTTGTACCACGTTGTCCCGCGTTGTCCCACGTTGTCCCACGTTGTCCCACGTTGTCCCACGTTGTCCCACGTTGTCCCACGTTGTCCCACGGTGTCCAACGGTGTCCAACGATGTCCCACGTTGTCCAACGGTGTCCCACGTTGTCCCACGTTGTCCCACGTTGTCCCACGTTGTCCCACGGTGTCCAACGATGTCCAACGGTGTCCAACGGTGTCCCACGGTGTCCAACGGTGTCCCACGTTGTACCACGTTGTCCCGCGTTGTCCCACGTTGTCCCACGTTGTCCCACGTTGTCCCACGTTGTCCCACGTTGTCCCACGTTGTCCCACGGTGTCCAACGGTGTCCAACGATGTCCCACGTTGTCCAACGGTGTCCCACGTTGTCCCACGTTGTCCCACGTTGTCCCACGTTGTCCCACGATGTCCCACGTTGTCCCACGTTGTCCCACGTTGTCCCAAGTTGTCCCACGTTGTCCCACGTTGTCCCACGTTGTCCCACGTTGTCCCACGTTGTCCCACGTTGTCCCACGTTGTCCCACGGTGTCCAACGATGTCCAACGGTGTCCAACGGTGTCCCACGGTGTCCAACGGTGTCCCACGTTGTCCCACGTTGTCCCGCGTTGTCCCACGTTGTCCCACGTTGTCCCACGTTGTCCCACGGTGTCCAACGGTGTCCAACGATGTCCCACGTTGTCCCACGTTGTCCCACGTTGTCCCACGTTGTCCCACGATGTCCCACGTTGTCCCACGTTGTCCCACGTTGTCCCACGTTGTCCCACGTTGTCCCACGTTGTCCCACGTTGTCCCACGTTGTCCCACGTTGTCCCACGTTGTCCCACGTTGTCCCACGATGTCCCACGTT
Source organism: Bombus terrestris (assembly GCF_910591885.1). NCBI lineage: Eukaryota > Metazoa > Arthropoda > Insecta > Hymenoptera > Apidae > Bombus > Bombus terrestris. The sequence goes on along the minus strand of NW_025963616.1, from coordinate 112,588 downwards.
GTCCAACGATGTCCAACGGTGTCCCACGTTGTCCCACGTTGTCCCACGTTGTCCCACGTTGTCCCACGTTGTCCCACGGTGTCCAACGGTGTCCCACGTTGTCCCACGTTGTCCCACGGTGTCCAACGATGTCCAACGGTGTCCAACGGTGTCCCACGGTGTCCCACGTTGTCCCACGTTGTCCCACGTTGTCCAACGGTGTCCCACGATGTCCAACGATGTCCAACGATGTCCAACGGTGTCCAACGGTGTCCCACGTTGTCCCACGTTGTCCCACGTTGTCCCACGGTGTCCAACGATGTCCAACGGTGTCCCACGTTGTCCCACGTTGTCCCACGTTGTCCCACGTTGTCCCACGTTGTCCCACGTTGTCCCACGTTGTCCCACGTTGTCCCACGTTGTCCCACGTTGTCCCACGTTGTCCCACGGTGTCCAACGATGTCCAGCGGTGTCCAACGGTGTCCCACGGTGTCCAACGGTGTCCCACGTTGTCCCACGTTGTCCCACGTTGTCCCACGGTGTCCAACGATGTCCAACGGTGTCCCACGTTGTCCCACGTTGTCCCACGTTGTCCCACGATGTCCCACGTTGTCCCACGTTGTCCCACGTTGTCCCACGTTGTCCCACGTTGTCCCACGTTGTCCCACGTTGTCCCACGTTGTCCCACGGTGTCCAACGATGTCCAACGGTGTCCCACGTTGTCCAACGGTGTCCCACGTTGTCCCACGTTGTCCCACGTTGTCCCACGTTGTCCCACGTTGTCCCACGATGTCCCACGTTGTCCCACGTTGTCCCACGTTGTCCCACGTTGTCCCACGTTGTCCCACGTTGTCCCACGGTGTCCAACGATGTCCAACGGTGTCCAACGGTGTCCCACGGTGTCCAACGGTGTCCCACGTTGTCCCACGTTGTCCCACGTTGTCCCACGTTGTCCCACGTTGTCCCACGTTGTCCCACGTTGTCCCACGTTGTCCCACGGTGTCCAACGGTGTCCAACGATGTCCCACGTTGTCCCACGTTGTCCCACGTTGTCCCACGTTGTCCCACGATGTCCCACGTTGTCCCACGTTGTCCCACGTTGTCCCACGTTGTCCCACGTTGTCCCACGTTGTCCCACGTTGTCCCACGTTGTCCCACGTTGTCCCACGTTGTCCCACGGTGTCCAACGGTGTCCCACGTTGTCCCACGTTGTCCCACGTTGTCCCACGTTGTCCCACGTTGTCCCACGTTGTCCCACGTTGTCCCACGATGTCCCACGTTGTCCCACGTTGTCCCACGTTGTCCCACGTTGTCCCACGTTGTCCCACGTTGTCCCACGTTGTCCCACGTTGTCCCACGTTGTCCCACGTTGTCCCACGGTGTCCAACGATGTCCAACGGTGTCCAGCGATGTCCAACGGTGTCCCACGTTGTCCCACGTTTTCCCACGTTGTCCCACGTTGTCCCACGGTGTCCAACGATGTCCAACGATGTCCAACGGTGTCCCACGTTGTCCCACGTTGTTCCATGGTTTCCCACGTTGTCCCACGTTGTCCCACGTTGTCCCACGGTGTCCAACGATGTCCAACGGTGTCCAACGGTGTCCAACGGTGTCCAACGGTGTCCCACGTTGTCCCACGTTGTCCCACGTTGTCCCACGTTGTCCCACGTTGTCCCACGTTGTCCCACCATGTCCCACGTTGTCCCACGTTGTCCCACGTTGTCCCACGTTGTCCCACGTGGTCCCACGTTGTCCCACGTTGTCCCACGGTGTCCAGCGATGTCCAACGGTGTCCCACGTTGTCCAACGGTGTCCCACGTTGTCCCACGTTGTCCCACGTTGTCCCACGTTGTCCCACGATGTCCCACGTTGTCCCACGTTGTCCCACGTTGTCCCACGGTGTCCAACGGTGTCCCACGTTGTCCCACGTTGTTCCATGGTTTCCCACGTTGTCCCACGTTGTCCCACGTTGTACCACGGTGTCCAACGATGTCCAACGGTGTCCAACGGTGTCCAACGGTGTCCAACGGTGTCCCACGTTGTCCCACGTTGTCCCACGTTGTCCCACGAGGTCCAACGATGTTCAACGGTGTCCCACGTTGTCCCACGTTGTCCCACGTTGTCCCACGTTGTCCCACGTTGTCCCACGATGTCCCACGTTGTCCCACGTTGTCCCACGTTGTCCCACGTTGTCCCACGTTGTCCCACGTTGTCCCACGTTGTCCCACGTTGTCCCACGTTGTCCCACGTTGTCCCACGTTGTCCCACGTTTTCCCACGTTGTCCCACGTTGTCCCACGGTGTCCAACGATGTCCAACGGTGTCCAACGGTGTCCCACGGTGTCCAACGGTGTCCCACGTTGTCCCACGTTGTCCCACGTTGTCCCACGGTGTCCAACGATGTCCAACGGTGTCCAACGGTGTCCCACGGTGTCCAACGGTGTCCAACGGTGTCCCACGGTGTCCAACGGTGTCCCACGTTGTCCCACGTTGTCCCACGTTGTCCCACGTTGTCCCACGATGTCCCACGTTGTCCAACGATGTCCAACGGTGTCCCACGTTGTCCCACGTTGTCCCACGTTGTCCCACGTTGTCCCACGTTGTCCCACGGTGTCCAACGGTGTCCCACGTTGTCCCACGTTGTCCCACGGTGTCCAACGATGTCCAACGGTGTCCAACGGTGTCCCACGGTGTCCCACGTTGTCCCACGTTGTCCCACGTTGTCCAACGGTGTCCCACGATGTCCAACGATGTCCAACGATGTCCAACGGTGTCCAACGGTGTCCCACGTTGTCCCACGTTGTCCCACGTTGTCCCACGGTGTCCAACGATGTCCAACGGTGTCCCACGTTGTCCCACGTTGTCCCACGTTGTCCCACGTTGTCCCACGTTGTCCCACGTTGTCCCACGTTGTCCCACGTTGTCCCACGTTGTCCCACGTTGTCCCACGGTGTCCAACGATGTCCAACGGTGTCCCACGTTGTCCCACGTTGTCCCATGTTGTCCCACGATGTCCCACGTTGTCCCACGTTGTCCCACGTTGTCCCACGTTGTCCCACGTTGTCCCACGTTGTCCCACGGTGTCCAACGATGTCCAACGGTGTCCCACGTTGTCCAACGGTGTCCCACGTTGTCCCACGTTGTCCCACGTTGTCCCACGTTGTCCCACGTTGTCCCACGATGTCCCACGTTGTCCCACGTTGTCCCACGTTGTCCCACGTTGTCCCACGTTGTCCCACGTTGTCCCACGGTGTCCAACGATGTCCAACGGTGTCCAACGGTGTCCCACGGTGTCCAACGGTGTCCCACGTTGTCCCACGTTGTCCCACGTTGTCCCACGTTGTCCCACGTTGTCCCACATTGTCCAACGATGTCCAACGGTGTCCCACGTTGTCCCACGTTGTCCCACGTTGTCCCACGTTGTCCCACGGTGTTCCATGGTTTCCCACGTTGTCCCACGTTGTCCCACGTTGTCCCACGGTGTCCAACGATGTCCAACGGTGTCCAACGGTGTCCAACGGTGTCCAACGATGTCCAACGATGTCCAACGATGTCCAACGGTGTCCAACGATGTCCAACGATGTCCAACGGTGTCCCACGATGTCCAACGATGTCCAACGATGTCCAACGGTGTCCGACGATGTCCAACGGTGTCCAACGATGTCCAACGATGTCCAACGGTGTCCCACGATGTCCAACGATGTCCAACGATGTCCAACGGTGTCCAACGGTGTCCCACGTTGTCCCACGTTGTCCCGCGTTGTCCCACGTTGTCCCACGTTGTCCCACGTTGTCCCACGTTGTCCCACGTTGTCCCACGTTGTCCCACGGTGTCCAACGGTGTCCAACGATGTCCCACGTTGTCCCACGTTGTCCCACGTTGTCCCACGTTGTCCCACGATGTCCCACGTTGTCCCACGTTGTCCCACGTTGTCCCACGTTGTCCCACGTTGTCCCACGTTGTCCCACGTTGTCCCACGGTGTCCAACGATGTCCAACGGTGTCCAACGGAGTCCCACGGTGTCCAACGGTGTCCCACGTTGTCCCACGTTGTCCCACGTTGTCCCACGTTGTCCCACGTTGTCCCACGATGTCCCACGTTGTCCCACGTTGTCCCACGTTGTCCCACGTTGTCCCACGATGTGCCACGTTGTCCCACGTTGTCCCACGTTGTCCCACGTTGTCCCACGGTGTCCAACGATGTCCAACGATGTCCAACGATGTCCAACGATGTCCAACGGTGTCCAACGATGTCCAACGATGTCCAACGGTGTCCCACGATGTCCAACGATGTCCAACGATGTCCAACGGTGTCCAACGATGTCCAACGGTGTCCAACGATGTCCAACGATGTCCAACGGTGTCCAACGGTGTCCCACGGTGTCCCACGTTGTCCCACGTTGTCGCACGTTGTCCAACGGTGTCCCACGATGTCCAACGATGTCCAACGATGTCCAACGATGTCCAACGGTGTCCAACGATGTCCAACGGTGTCCAACGATGTCCAACGATGTCCAACGGTGTCCCACGATGTCCAACGATGTCCAACGATGTCCAACGGTGTCCCACGATGTCCCACGTTGTCCCACGTTGTCCCACGTTGTCCCACGTTGTCCCACGTTGTCCCACGTTGTCCCACGTTGTCCCACGTTGTCCCACGGTGTCCAACGATGTCCAACGGTGTCCCACGTTGTCCAACGGTGTCCCACGTTGTCCCACGTTGTCCCACGTTGTCCCACGTTGTCCCACGTTGTCCCACGATGTCCCACGTTGTCCCACGTTGTCCCACGTTGTCCCACGTTGTCCCACGTTGTCCCACGTTGTCCCACGGTGTCCAACGATGTCCAACGGTGTCCAACGGTGTCCCACGGTGTCCAACGGTGTCCCACGTTGTCCCACGTTGTCCCACGTTGTCCCACGTTGTCCCACGATGTCCCACGTTGTCCCACGTTGTCCCACGTTGTCCCACGTTGTCCCACGTTGTCCCACGTTGTCCCACGTTGTCCCACGGTGTCCAACGATGTCCAACGGTGTCCCACGTTGTCCAACGGTGTCCCACGTTGTCCCACGTTGTCCCACGTTGTCCCACGTTGTCCCACGTTGTCCCACGATGTCCCACGATGTCCCACGTTGTCCCACGTTGTCCCACGTTGTCCCACGTTGTCCCACGTTTTCCCACGGTGTCCAACGATGTCCAACGGTGTCCAACGGTGTCCCACGGTGTCCAACGGTGTCCCACGTTGTCCCACGTTGTCCCACGTTGTCCCACGTTGTCCCACGTTGTCCCACGTTGTCCAACGATGTCCAACGGTGTCCCACGTTGTCCCACGTTGTCCCACGTTGTCCCACGTTGTCCCACGTTGTTCCATGGTTTCCCACGTTGTCCCACGTTGTCCCACGTTGTCCCACGGTGTCCAACGATGTCCAACGGTGTCCAACGGTGTCCAACGGTGTCCAACGATGTCCAACGATGTCCAACGATGTCCAACGGTGTCCAACGATGTCCAACGATGTCCAACGGTGTCCCACGATGTCCAACGATGTCCAACGATGTCCAACGGTGTCCGACGATGTCCAACGGTGTCCAACGATGTCCAACGATGTCCAACGGTGTCCCACGATGTCCAACGATGTCCAACGATGTCCAACGGTGTCCAACGGTGTCCCACGTTGTCCCACGTTGTCCCGCGTTGTCCCACGTTGTCCCACGTTGTCCCACGTTGTCCCACGTTGTCCCACGTTGTCCCACGTTGTCCCACGGTGTCCAACGGTGTCCAACGATGTCCCACGTTGTCCCACGTTGTCCCACGTTGTCCCACGTTGTCCCACGTTGTCCCACGGTGTCCAACGATGTCCAACGGTGTCCAACGGAGTCCCACGGTGTCCAACGGTGTCCCACGTTGTCCCACGTTGTCCCACGTTGTCCCACGTTGTCCCACGTTGTCCCACGATGTCCCACGTTGTCCCACGTTGTCCCACGTTGTCCCACGTTGTCCCACGATGTCCCACGTTGTCCCACGTTGTCCCACGTTGTCCCACGTGGTCCCACGTTGTCCCACGTTGTCCCACGGTGTCCAGCGATGTCCAACGGTGTCCCACGTTGTCCAACGGTGTCCCACGTTGTCCCACGTTGTCCCACGTTGTCCCACGTTGTCCCACGTTGTCCCACGTTGTCCCACGTTGTCCCACGTTGTCCCACGGTGTCCAACGGTGTCCCACGTTGTCCCACGTTGTTCCATGGTTTCCCACGTTGTCCCACGTTGTCCCACGTTGTACCACGGTGTCCAACGATGTCCAACGGTGTCCAACGGTGTCCAACGGTGTCCAACGGTGTCCCACGTTGTCCCACGTTGTCCCACGTTGTCCCACGGTGTCCAACGATGTCCAACGGTGTCCCACGTTGTCCCACGTTGTCCCACGTTGTCCCACGTTGTCCCACGTTGTCCCACGATGTCCCACGTTGTCCCACGTTGTCCCACGTTGTCCCACGTTGTCCCACGTTGTCCCACGTTGTCCCACGTTGTCCCACGTTGTCCCACGTTGTCCCACGTTGTCCCACGTTGTCCCACGTTTTCCCACGTTGTCCCACGTTGTCCCACGGTGTCCAACGATGTCCAACGGTGTCCAACGGTGTCCCACGGTGTCCAACGGTGTCCCACGTTGTCCCACGTTGTCCCACGTTGTCCCACGGTGTCCAACGATGTCCAACGGTGTCCAACGGTGTCCCACGGTGTCCAACGGTGTCCAACGGTGTCCCACGGTGTCCAACGGTGTCCCACGTTGTCCCACGTTGTCCCACGTTGTCCCACGTTGTCCCACGATGTCCCACGTTGTCCAACGATGTCCAACGGTGTCCCACGTTGTCCCACGTTGTCCCACGTTGTCCCACGTTGTCCCACGTTGTCCCACGGTGTCCAACGGTGTCCCACGTTGTCCCACGTTGTCCCACGGTGTCCAACGATGTCCAACGGTGTCCAACGGTGTCCCACGGTGTCCCACGTTGTCCCACGTTGTCCCACGTTGTCCAACGGTGTCCCACGATGTCCAACGATGTCCAACGATGTCCAACGGTGTCCAACGGTGTCCCACGTTGTCCCACGTTGTCCCACGGTGTCCAACGATGTCCAACGGTGTCCAACGGTGTCCCACGGTGTCCAACGGTGTCCCACGTTGTCCCACGTTGTCCCACGTTGTCCCACGGTGTCCAACGATGTCCAACGGTGTCCAACGGTGTCCCACGGTGTCCAACGGTGTCCAACGGTGTCCCACGGTGTCCAACGGTGTCCCACGTTGTCCCACGTTGTCCCACGTTGTCCCACGTTGTCCCACGATGTCCCACGTTGTCCAACGATGTCCAACGGTGTCCCACGTTGTCCCACGTTGTCCCACGTTGTCCCACGTTGTCCCACGGTGTCCAACGATGTCCAGCGGTGTCCAACGGTGTCCCACGGTGTCCAACGGTGTCCCACGTTGTCCCACGTTGTCCCACGTTGTCCCACGGTGTCCAACGATGTCCAACGGTGTCCCACGTTGTCCCACGTTGTCCCACGTTGTCCCACGATGTCCCACGTTGTCCCACGTTGTCCCACGTTGTCCCACGTTGTCCCACGTTGTCCCACGTTGTCCCACGTTGTCCCACGCTGTCCCACGGTGTCCAACGATGTCCAACGGTGTCCCACGTTGTCCAACGGTGTCCCACGTTGTCCCACGTTGTCCCACGTAGTCCCACGTTGTCCCACGTTGTCCCACGATGTCCCACGTTGTCCCACGTTGTCCCACGTTGTCCCACGTTGTCCCACGTTGTCCCACGTTGTCCCACGGTGTCCAACGATGTCCAACGGTGTCCAACGGTGTCCCACGGTGTCCAACGGTGTCCCACGTTGTCCCACGTTGTCCCACGTTGTCCCACGTTGTCCCACGTTGTCCCACGTTGTCCAACGATGTCCAACGGTGTCCCACGTTGTCCCACGTTGTCCCACGTTGTCCCACGTTGTCCCACGTTGTTCCATGGTTTCCCACGTTGTCCCACGTTGTCCCACGTTGTCCCACGGTGTCCAACGATGTCCAACGGTGTCCAACGGTGTCCAACGGTGTCCAACGATGTCCAACGATGTCCAACGATGTCCAACGGTGTCCAACGATGCCCAACGGTGTCCCACGATGTCCAACGATGTCCAACGATGTCCAACGGTGTCCGACGATGTCCAACGGTGTCCAACGATGTCCAACGATGTCCAACGGTGTCCCACGATGTCCAACGATGTCCAACGATGTCCAACGGTGTCCAACGGTGTCCCACGTTGTCCCACGTTGTCCCGCGTTGTCCCACGTTGTCCCACGTTGTCCCACGTTGTCCCACGTTGTCCCACGTTGTCCCACGTTGTCCCACGTTGTCCCACGGTGTCCAACGGTGTCCAACGATGTCCCACGTTGTCCCACGTTGTCCCACGTTGTCCCACGTTGTCCCACGATGTCCCACGTTGTCCCACGTTGTCCCACGTTGTCCCACGTTGTCCCACGTTGTCCCACGTTGTCCCACGTTGTCCCACGTTGTCCCACGGTGTCCAACGATGTCCAACGGTGTCCAACGGAGTCCCACGGTGTCCAACGGTGTCCCACGTTGTCCCACGTTGTCCCACGTTGTCCCACGTTGTCCCACGTTGTCCCACGATGTCCCACGTTGTCCCACGTTGTCCCATGTTGTCCCACGTTGTCCCACGATGTCCCACGTTGTCCCACGTTGTCCCACGTTGTCCCACGTTGTCCCACGTTGTCCCACGTTGTCCCACGGTGTCCAACGATGTCCAACGATGTCCAACGATGTCCAACGATGTCCAACGGTGTCCAACGATGTCCAACGATGTCCAACGGTGTCCCACGATGTCCAACGATGTCCAACGATGTCCAACGGTGTCCCACGATGTCCCACGTTGTCCCACGTTGTCCCACGTTGTCCCACGTTGTCCCACGTTGTCCCACGTTGTCCCACGTTGTCCCACGTTGTCCCACGGTGTCCAACGATGTCCAACGGTGTCCCACGTTGTCCCACGATGTCCCACGTTGTCCCACGTTGTCCCACGTTGTCCCACGTTGTCCCACGGTGTCCAACGATGTCCAACGGTGTCCAACGGTGTCCAACGGTGTCCAACGGTGTCCCACGTTGTCCCACGTTGTCCCACGTTGTCCCACGATGTCCCACGTTGTCCCACGTTGTCCCACGTTGTCCCACGTTGTCCCACGATGTCCCACGGTGTCCAACGATGTCCCACGTTGTCCCACGTTGTCCCACGTTGTCCCACGGTGTCCAACGATGTCCAACGGCGTCCCACGTTGTCCAACGGTGTCCCACGCTGTCCCACGTTGTCCCACGTTGTCCCACGTTGTCCCACGATGTCCCACGTTGTCCCACGTTGTCCCACGTTGTCCCACGTTGTCCCACGTTGTCCCACGTTGTCCCACGTTGTCCCACGGTGTCCAACGATGTCCAACGGTGTCCAACGATGTCCCACGTTGTCCCACGTTGTCCCACGTTGTCCCACGTTGTCCCACGTTGTCCCACGTTGTCCCACGTTGTCCCACGATGTCCCACGCTGTCCCACGGTGTAGAACGATGTCCAACGGTGTCCAGCGATGTCCAACGGTGTCCCACGTTGTCCCACGTTTTCCCACGTTGTCCCACGTTGTCCCACGGTGTCCAACGATGTCCAACGATGTCCAACGATGTCCAACGGTGTCCCACGTTGTCCCACGTTGTTCCATGGTTTCCCACGTTGTCCCACGTTGTCCCACGTTGTCCCACGGTGTCCAACGATGTCCAACGGTGTCCAACGGTGTCCAACGGTGTCCAACGGTGTCCCACGTTGTCCCACGTTGTCCCACGTTGTCCCACGATGTCCCACGTTGTCCCACGTTGTCCCACGTTGTCCCACGTTGTCCCACGTTGTCCCACGTTGTCCCACGGTGTCCAACGATGTCCAACGGTGTCCAACGGAGTCCCACGGTGTCCAACGGTGTCCCACGTTGTCCCACGTTGTCCCACGTTGTCCCACGTTGTCCCACGTTGTCCCACGATGTCCCACGTTGTCCCACGTTGTCCCACGTTGTCCCACGTTGTCCCACGATGTCCCACGTTGTCCCACGTTGTCCCACGTTGTCCCACGTTGTCCCACGTTGTCACACGTTGTCCCACGGTGTCCAACGATGTCCAACGATGTCCAACGGTGTCCAACGATGTCCAACGGTGTCCAACGATGTCCAACGATGTCCAACGGTGTCCAACGGTGTCCCACGGTGTCCCACGTTGTCCCACGTTGTCGCACGTTGTCCAACGGTGTCCCACGATGTCCAACGATGTCCAACGATGTCCAACGATGTCCAACGGTGTCCAACGATGTCCAACGGTGTCCAACGATGTCCAACGATGTCCAACGGTGTCCCACGATGTCCAACGATGTCCAACGATGTCCAACGGTGTCCAACGGTGTCCCACGTTGTCCCACGTTGTCCCACGTTGTCCCACGGTGTCCAACGATGTCCCACGTTGTCCCACGTTGTCCCACGTTGTCCCACGTTGTCCCACGATGTCCCACGTTGTCCCACGTTGTCCCACGTTGTCCCACGTGGTCCCACGTTGTCCCACGTTGTCCCACGGTGTCCAGCGATGTCCAACGGTGTCCCACGTTGTCCAACGGTGTCCCACGTTGTCCCACGTTGTCCCACGTTGTCCCACGTTGTCCCACGATGTCCCACGTTGTCCCACGTTGTCCCACCTTGTCCCACGGTGTCCAACGGTGTCCCACGTTGTCCCACGTTGTTCCATGGTTTCCCACGTTGTCCCACGTTGTCCCACGTTGTACCACGGTGTCCAACGATGTCCAACGGTGTCCAACGGTGTCCAACGGTGTCCAACGGTGTCCCACGTTGTCCCACGTTGTCCCACGTTGTCCCACGGTGTCCAACGATGTCCAACGGTGTCCCACGTTGTCCCACGTTGTCCCACGTTGTCCCACGTTGTCCCACGTTGTCCCACGATGTCCCACGTTGTCCCACGTTGTCCCACGTTGTCCCACGTTGTCCCACGTTGTCCCACGTTGTCCCACGTTGTCCCACGTTGTCCCACGTTGTCCCACGTTCCCACGTTGTCCCACGTTTTCCCACGTTGTCCCACGTTGTCCCACGGTGTCCAACGATGTCCAACGGTGTCCAACGGTGTCCCACGGTGTCCAACGGTGTCCCACGTTGTCCCACGTTGTCCCACGTTGTCCCACGGTGTCCAACGATGTCCAACGGTGTCCAACGGTGTCCCACGGTGTCCAACGGTGTCCAACGGTGTCCCACGGTGTCCAACGGTGTCCCACGTTGTCCCACGTTGTCCCACGTTGTCCCACGTTGTCCCACGATGTCCCACGTTGTCCAACGATGTCCAACGGTGTCCCACGTTGTCCCACGTTGTCCCACGTTGTCCCACGTTGTCCCACGTTGTCCCACGGTGTCCAACGGTGTCCCACGTTGTCCCACGTTGTCCCACGGTGTCCAACGATGTCCAACGGTGTCCAACGGTGTCCCACGGTGTCCCACGTTGTCCCACGTTGTCCCACGTTGTCCAACGGTGTCCCACGATGTCCAACGATGTCCAACGATGTCCAACGGTGTCCAACGGTGTCCCACGTTGTCCCACGTTGTCCCACGGTGTCCAACGATGTCCAACGGTGTCCAACGGTGTCCCACGGTGTCCAACGGTGTCCCACGTTGTCCCACGTTGTCCCACGTTGTCCCACGGTGTCCAACGATGTCCAACGGTGTCCAACGGTGTCCCACGGTGTCCAACGGTGTCCAACGGTGTCCAACGATGTCCAACGGTGTCCAACGGTGTCCCACGGTGTCCAACGGTGTCCCACGTTGTCCCACGTTGTCCCACGTTGTCCCACGTTGTCCCACGTTGTCCCACGTTGTCCAACGATGTCCAACGGTGTCCCACGTTGTCCCACGTTGTCCCACGTTGTCCCACGTTGTCCCACGTTGTTCCATGGTTTCCCACGTTGTCCCACGTTGTCCCACGTTGTGCCACGGTGTCCAACGATGTCCAACGGTGTCCAACGGTGTCCAACGGTGTCTAACGATGTCCAACGATGTCCAACGATGTCCAACGGTGTCCAACGATGCCCAACGGTGTCCCACGATGTCCAACGATGTCCAACGATGTCCAACGGTGTCCGACGATGTCCAACGGTGTCCAACGATGTCCAACGATGTCCAACGGTGTCCCACGATGTCCAACGATGTCCAACGATGTCCAACGGTGTCCAACGGTGTCCCACGTTGTCCCACGTTGTCCCGCGTTGTCCCACGTTGTCCCACGTTGTCCCACGTTGTCCCACGTTGTCCCACGTTGTCCCACGTTGTCCCACGGTGTCCAACGGTGTCCAACGATGTCCCACGTTGTCCCACGTTGTCCCACGTTGTCCCACGTTGTCCCACGATGTCCCACGTTGTCCCACGTTGTCCCACGTTGTCCCACGTTGTCCCACGTTGTCCCACGTTGTCCCACGTTGTCCCACGTTGTCCCACGGTGTCCAACGATGTCCAACGGTGTCCAACGGAGTCCCACGGTGTCCAACGGTGTCCCACGTTGTCCCACGTTGTCCCACGTTGTCCCACGTTGTCCCACGTTGTCCCACGATGTCCCACGTTGTCCCACGTTGTCCCATGTTGTCCCACGTTGTCCCACGATGTCCCACGTTGTCCCACGTTGTCCCACGTTGTCCCACGTTGTCCCACGTTGTCCCACGTTGTCCCACGGTGTCCAACGATGTCCAACGATGTCCAACGATGTCCAACGATGTCCAACGGTGTCCAACGATGTCCAACGATGTCCAACGGTGTCCCACGATGTCCAACGATGTCCAACGATGTCCAACGGTGTTCCACGATGTCCCACGTTGTCCCACGTTGTCCCACGTTGTCCCACGTTGTCCCACGTTGTCCCACGTTGTCCCACGTTGTCCCACGTTGTCCCACGGTGTCCAACGATGTCCAACGGTGTCCCACGTTGTCCCACGATGTCCCACGTTGTCCCACGTTGTCCCACGTTGTCCCACGTTGTCCCACGGTGTCCAACGATGTCCAACGGTGTCCAACGGTGTCCAACGGTGTCCAACGGTGTCCCACGTTGTCCCACGTTGTCCCACGTTGTCCCACGATGTCCCACGTTGTCCCACGTTGTCCCACGTTGTCCCACGTTGTCCCACGATGTCCCACGGTGTCCAACGATGTCCCACGTTGTCCCACGTTGTCCCACGTTGTCCCACGGTGTCCAACGATGTCCAACGGCGTCCCACGTTGTCCAACGGTGTCCCACGCTGTCCCACGTTGTCCCACGTTGTCCCACGTTGTCCCACGATGTCCCACGTTGTCCCACGTTGTCCCACGTTGTCCCACGTTGTCCCACGTTGTCCCACGTTGTCCCACGTTGTCCCACGGTGTCCAACGATGTCCAACGGTGTCCAACGATGTCCCACGTTGTCCCACGTTGTCCCACGTTGTCCCACGTTGTCCCACGTTGTCCCACGTTGTCCCACGATGTCCCACGCTGTCCCACGGTGTAGAACGATGTCCAACGGTGTCCAGCGATGTCCAACGGTGTCCCACGTTGTCCCACGTTTTCCCACGTTGTCCCACGTTGTCCCACGGTGTCCAACGATGTCCAACGATGTCCAACGGTGTCCCACGTTGTCCCACGTTGTTCCATGGTTTCCCACGTTGTCCCACGTTGTCCCACGTTGTCCCACGGTGTCCAACGATGTCCAACGGTGTCCAACGGTGTCCAACGGTGTCCAACGGTGTCCCACGTTGTCCCACGTTGTCCCACGTTGTCCCACGATGTCCCACGTTGTCCCACGTTGTCCCACGTTGTCCCACGTTGTCCCACGTTGTCCCACGTTGTCCCACGGTGTCCAACGATGTCCAACGGTGTCCAACGGAGTCCCACGGTGTCCAACGGTGTCCCACGTTGTCCCACGTTGTCCCACGTTGTCCCACGTTGTCCCACGTTGTCCCACGATGTCCCACGTTGTCCCACGTTGTCCCACGTTGTCCCACGTTGTCCCACGATGTCCCACGTTGTCCCACGTTGTCCCACGTTGTCCCACGTTGTCCCACGTTGTCACACGTTGTCCCACGGTGTCCAACGATGTCCAACGATGTCCAACGATGTCCAACGATGTCCAACGGTGTCCAACGATGTCCAACGATGTCCAACGGTGTCCCACGATGTCCAACGATGTCCAACGATGTCCAACGGTGTCCAACGATGTCCAACGGTGTCCAACGATGTCCAACGATGTCCAACGGTGTCCAACGGTGTCCCACGGTGTCCCACGTTGTCCCACGTTGTCGCACGTTGTCCAACGGTGTCCCACGATGTCCAACGATGTCCAACGATGTCCAACGATGTCCAACGGTGTCCAACGATGTCCAACGGTGTCCAACGATGTCCAACGATGTCCAACGGTGTCCCACGATGTCCAACGATGTCCAACGATGTCCAACGGTGTCCAACGGTGTCCCACGTTGTCCCACGTTGTCCCACGTTGTCCCACGGTGTCCAACGATGTCCAACGGTGTCCCACGTTGTCCAACGGTGTCCCACGTTGTCCCACGTTGTCCCACGTTGTCCCACGTTGTCCCACGATGTCCCACGTTGTCCAACGATGTCCAACGATGTCCAACGGTGTCCAACGATGTCCAACGGTGTCCCACGTTGTCCAACGATGTCCAACGGTGTCCCACGTTGTCCCACGTTGTCCCACGTTGTCCCACGTTGTCCCACGTTGTTCCATGGTTTCCCACGTTGTCCCACGTTGTCCCACGTTGTCCCACGTTGTCCCACGTTGTCCCACGTTGTCCCACGTTGTCCCACGTTGTCCCACGTTGTCCCACGTTGTCTCACGTTGTCCCACGTTGTCCCACGTTGTCCCACGTTGTCCCACGGTGTCCAACGATGTCCAGCGGTGTCCAACGATGTCCCACGTTGTCCCACGTTGTCCCACGTTGTCCCACGTTGTCCCACGATGTCCCACGTTGTCCCACGTTGTCCCACGTTGTCCCACGTTGTCCCACGTTGTCCCACGTTGTCCCACGTTGTCCCACGTTGTCCCACGTTGTCCCACGTTGTCCCACGATGTCCCACGTTGTCCCACGTTGTCCCACGTTGTCCCACGTTGTCCCACGGTGTCCAACGATGTCCAACGGTGTCCAACGATGTCCCACGTTGTCCCACGTTGTCCCACGTTGTCCCACGTTGTCCCACGATGTCCCACGTTGTCCCACGTTGTCCCACGTTGTCCCACGTTGTCCCACGTTGTCCCACGTTGTCCCACGTTGTCCCACGGTGTCCAACGATGTCCAACGGTGTCCAACGGAGTCCCACGGTGTCCAACGGTGTCCAACGGTGTCCCACGGTGTCCCACGTTGTCCCACGTTGTCGCACGTTGTCCAACGGTGTCCCACGATGTCCAACGATGTCCAACGATGTCCAACGATGTCCAACGGTGTCCAACGATGTCCAACGGTGTCCAACGATGTCCAACGATGTCCAACGGTGTCCCACGATGTCCAACGATGTCCAACGATGTCCAACGATGTCCAACGGTGTCCAACGGTGTCCCACGTTGTCCCACGTTGTCCCACGTTGTCCCACGGTGTCCAACGATGTCCAACGGTGTCCCACGTTGTCCAACGGTGTCCCACGTTGTCCCACGTTGTCCCACGTTGTCCCACGTTGTCCCACGATGTCCCACGTTGTCCAACGATGTCCAACGATGTCCAACGGTGTCCAACGATGTCCAACGGTGTCCAACGATGTCCAACGATGTCCAGCGGTGTCCGACGATGTCCAACGGTGTCCAACGATGTCCAACGATGTCCAACGGTGTCCCACGATGTCCAACGATGTCCAACGATGTCCAACGGTGTCCAACGGTGTCCCACGTTGTCCCACGTTGTCCCGCGTTGTCCCACGTTGTCCCACGTTGTCCCACGTTGTCCCACGTTGTCCCACGTTGTCCCACGTTGTCCCACGGTGTCCAACGGTGTCCAACGATGTCCCACGTTGTCCCACGTTGTCCCACGTTGTCCCACGTTGTCCCACGATGTCCCACGTTGTCCCACGTTGTCCCACGTTGTCCCACGTTGTCCCACGTTGTCCCACGTTGTCCCACGTTGTCCCACGTTGTCCCACGTTGTCCCACGATGTCCCACATTGTCCAACGGTGTCCAACGGTGTCCAACGATGTCCAACGATGTCCAACGGTGTCCCACGATGTCCAACGATGTCCAACGATGTCCAACGGTGTCCCACGTTGTCCCACGTTGTCCCACGTTGTCCCACGTTGTCCCACGTTGTCCCACGGTGTCCAACGATGTCCAACGGTGTCCAACGGAGTCCCACGGTGTCCAACGGTGTCCCACGTTGTCCCACGTTGTCCCACGTTGTCCCACGTTGTCCCACGTTGTCCCACGTTGTCCCACGATGTCCCACGTTGTCCCACGTTGTCCCACGTTGTCCCACGTTGTCCCACGATGTCCCACGTTGTCCCACGTTGTCCCACGTTGTCCCACGTTGTCCCACGTTGTCCCACGTTGTCCCACGTTGTCCCACGGTGTCCAACGATGTCCAACGGCGTCCCACGTTGTCCAACGGTGTCCCACGCTGTCCCACGTTGTCCCACGTTGTCCCACGTTGTCCCACGATGTCCCACGTTGTCCCACGTTGTCCCACGTTGTCCCACGTTGTCCCACGTTGTCCCACGTTGTCCCACGGTGTCCAACGATGTCCAACGGTGTCCAACGGTGTCCCACGGTGTCCAACGGTGTCCCACGTTGTCCCACGTTGTCCCACGTTGTCCCACGTTGTCCCACGTTGTCCAACGATGTCCAACGGTGTCCCACGTTGTCCCACGTTGTCCCACGTTGTCCCACGTTGTCCCACGTTGTTCCATGGTTTCCCACGTTGTCCCACGTTGTCCCACGTTGTCCCACGTTGTCCCACGTTGTCCCACGTTGTCCCACGTTGTCCCACGTTGTCCCACGTTGTCCCACGTTGTCTCACGTTGTCCCACGTTGTCCCACGTTGTCCCACGTTGTCCCACGGTGTCCAACGATGTCCAGCGGTGTCCAACGATGTCCCACGTTGTCCCACGTTGTCCCACGTTGTCCCACGTTGTCCCACGATGTCCCACGTTGTCCCACGTTGTCCCACGTTGTCCCACGTTGTCCCACGTTGTCCCACGTTGTCCCACGTTGTCCCACGTTGTCCCACGTTGTCCCACGATGTCCCACGTTGTCCCACGTTGTCCCACGTTGTCCCACGTTGTCCCACGGTGTCCAACGATGTCCAACGGTGTCCAACGATGTCCCACGTTGTCCCACGTTGTCCCACGTTGTCCCACGTTGTCCCACGATGTCCCACGTTGTCCCACGTTGTCCCACGTTGTCCCACGTTGTCCCACGTTGTCCCACGTTGTCCCACGTTGTCCCACGGTGTCCAACGATGTCCAACGGTGTCCAACGGAGTCCCACGGTGTCCAACGGTGTCCCACGTTGTCCCACGTTGTCCCACGTTGTCCCACGTTGTCCCACGTTGTCCCACGATGTCCCACGTTGTCCCACGTTGTCCCACGTTGTCCCACGTTGTCCCACGATGTCCCACGTTGTCCCACGTTGTCCCACGTTGTCCCACGTTGTCCCACGTTGTCACACGTTGTCCCACGGTGTCCAACGATGTCCAACGATGTCCAACGATGTCCAACGATGTCCAACGGTGTCCAACGATGTCCAACGATGTCCAACGGTGTCCCACGATGTCCAACGATGTCCAACGATGTCCAACGGTGTCCAACGATGTCCAACGGTGTCCAACGATGTCCAACGATGTCCAACGGTGTCCAACGGTGTCCCACGGTGTCCCACGTTGTCCCACGTTGTCGCACGTTGTCCAACGGTGTCCCACGATGTCCAACGATGTCCAACGATGTCCAACGATGTCCAACGGTGTACAACGATGTCCAACGGTGTCCAACGATGTCCAACGATGTCCAACGGTGTCCCACGATGTCCAACGATGTCCAACGATGTCCAACGGTGTCCAACGGTGTCCCACGTTGTCCCACGTTGTCCCACGTTGTCCCACGGTGTCCAACGATGTCCAACGGTGTCCCACGTTGTCCAACGGTGTCCCACGTTGTCCCACGTTGTCCCACGTTGTCCCACGTTGTCCCACGATGTCCCACGTTGTCCAACGATGTCCAACGATGTCCAACGGTGTCCAACGATGTCCAACGGTGTCCCACGTTGTCCAACGATGTCCAACGGTGTCCCACGTTGTCCCACGTTGTCCCACGTTGTCCCACGTTGTCCCACGTTGTTCCATGGTTTCCCACGTTGTCCCACGTTGTCCCACGTTGTCCCACGTTGTCCCACGTTGTCCCACGTTGTCCCACGTTGTCCCACGTTGTCCCACGTTGTCCCACGTTGTCTCACGTTGTCCCACGTTGTCCCACGTTGTCCCACGTTGTCCCACGGTGTCCAACGATGTCCAGCGGTGTCCAACGATGTCCCACGTTGTCCCACGTTGTCCCACGTTGTCCCACGTTGTCCCACGATGTCCCACGTTGTCCCACGTTGTCCCACGTTGTCCCACGTTGTCCCACGTTGTCCCACGTTGTCCCACGTTGTCCCACGTTGTCCCACGTTGTCCCACGTTGTCCCACGATGTCCCACGTTGTCCCACGTTGTCCCACGTTGTCCCACGTTGTCCCACGGTGTCCAACGATGTCCAACGGTGTCCAACGATGTCCCACGTTGTCCCACGTTGTCCCACGTTGTCCCACGTTGTCCCACGATGTCCCACGTTGTCCCACGTTGTCCCACGTTGTCCCACGTTGTCCCACGTTGTCCCACGTTGTCCCACGTTGTCCCACGGTGTCCAACGATGTCCAACGGTGTCCAACGGAGTCCCACGGTGTCCAACGGTGTCCCACGTTGTCCCACGTTGTCCCACGTTGTCCCACGTTGTCCCACGTTGTCCCACGATGTCCCACGTTGTCCCACGTTGTCCCACGTTGTCCCACGTTGTCCCACGATGTCCCACGTTTTCCCACGTTGTCCCACGTTGTCCCACGTTGTCCCACGTTGTCACACGTTGTCCCACGGTGTCCAACGATGTCCAACGATGTCCAACGATGTCCAACGATGTCCAACGGTGTCCAACGATGTCCAACGATGTCCAACGGTGTCCCACGATGTCCAACGATGTCCAACGATGTCCAACGGTGTCCAACGATGTCCAACGGTGTCCAACGATGTCCAACGATGTCCAACGGTGTCCAACGGTGTCCCACGGTGTCCCACGTTGTCCCACGTTGTCGCACGTTGTCCAACGGTGTCCCACGATGTCCAACGATGTCCAACGATGTCCAACGATGTCCAACGGTGTCCAACGATGTCCAACGGTGTCCAACGATGTCCAACGATGTCCAACGGTGTCCCACGATGTCCAACGATGTCCAACGATGTCCAACGATGTCCAACGGTGTCCAACGGTGTCCCACGTTGTCCCACGTTGTCCCACGTTGTCCCACGGTGTCCAACGATGTCCAACGGTGTCCCACGTTGTCCAACGGTGTCCCACGTTGTCCCACGTTGTCCCACGTTGTCCCACGTTGTCCCACGATGTCCCACGTTGTCCAACGATGTCCAACGATGTCCAACGGTGTCCAACGATGTCCAACGGTGTCCAACGATGTCCAACGATGTCCAGCGGTGTCCGACGATGTCCAACGGTGTCCAACGATGTCCAACGATGTCCAACGGTGTCCCACGATGTCCAACGATGTCCAACGATGTCCAACGGTGTCCAACGGTGTCCCACGTTGTCCCACGTTGTCCCGCGTTGTCCCACGTTGTCCCACGTTGTCCCACGTTGTCCCACGTTGTCCCACGTTGTCCCACGTTGTCCCACGGTGTCCAACGGTGTCCAACGATGTCCCACGTTGTCCCACGTTGTCCCACGTTGTCCCACGTTGTCCCACGATGTCCCACGTTGTCCCACGTTGTCCCACGTTGTCCCACGTTGTCCCACGTTGTCCCACGTTGTCCCACGTTGTCCCACGTTGTCCCACGTTGTCCCACGATGTCCCACATTGTCCAACGGTGTCCAACGGTGTCCAACGATGTCCAACGATGTCCAACGGTGTCCCACGATGTCCAACGATGTCCAACGATGTCCAACGGTGTCCCACGTTGTCCCACGTTGTCCCACGTTGTCCCACGTTGTCCCACGTTGTCCCACGGTGTCCAACGATGTCCAACGGTGTCCCACGTTGTCCAACGGTGTCCCACGTTGTCCCACGTTGTGCCACGTTGTCCCACGTTGTCCCACGTTGTCCCACGTTGTCCCACGTTGTCCCACGTTGTCCCACGTTGTCCCACGTTGTCCCACGTTGTCCCACGTTGTCCCACGTTGTCCCACGTTATCCCACGGTGTCCAACGATGTCCAACGGTGTCCAACGGTGTCCCACGGTGTCCAACGTTGTCCCACGTTGTCCCACGTTGTCCCACGTTGTCCAACGATGTCCAACGGTGTCCCACGTTGTCCCACGTTGTTCCATGGTTTCCCACGTTGTCCCACGTTGTCCCACGTTGTCCCACGTTGTCCCACGGTGTCCCACGGTGTCCAACGATGTCCAACGGTGTCCCACGTTGTCCCACGTTGTCCCACGTTGTCCCACGTTGTCCCACGATGTCCCACATTGTCCAACGGTGTCCAACGGTGTCCAACGATGTCCAACGATGTCCAACGGTGTCCCACGATGTCCAACGATGTCCAACGATGTCCAACGGTGTCCCACGTTGTCCCACGTTGTCCCACGTTGTCCCACGTTGTCCCACGTTGTCCCACGGTGTCCAACGATGTCCAACGGTGTCCCACGTTGTCCAACGGTGTCCCACGTTGTCCCACGTTGTCCCACGTTGTCCCACGTTGTCCCACGTTGTCCCACGTTGTCCCACGTTGTCCCACGTTGTCCCACGTTGTCCCACGTTGTCCCACGTTGTCCCACGTTGTCCCACGTTGTCCCACGTTATCCCACGGTGTCCAACGATGTCCAACGGTGTCCAACGGTGTCCCACGGTGTCCAACGTTGTCCCACGTTGTCCCACGTTGTCCCACGTTGTCCAACGATGTCCCACGTTGTCCCACGTTGTCCCACGTTGTCCCACGTTGTCCCACGTTGTCCCACGTTGTCCCACGTTATCCCACGGTGTCCAACGATGTCCAACGGTGTCCCACGGTGTCCAACGGTGTCCCACGTTGTCCCACGTTGTCCCACGTTTTCCCACGTTGTCCCACGTTGTCCCACGTTGTCCAACGATGTCCAACGGTGTCCCACGTTGTCCCACGTTGTTCCATGGTTTCCCACGTTGTCCCACGTTGTCCCACGTTGTCCCACGTTGTCCCACGTTGTCCCACGGTGTCCCACGGTGTCCAACGATGTCCAACGGTGTCCCACGTTGTCCCACGTTGTCCCACGTTGTCCCACGTTGTCCCACGTTGTCCCACGATGTCCCACGTTGTCCCACGTTGTCCCACGTTGTCCCACGTTGTCCCACGTTGTTCCATGGTTTCCCACGTTGTCCCACGTTGTCCCACGTTGTCCCACGGTGTCCAACGATGTCCAACGGTGTCCAACGGTGTCCAACGGTGTCCAACGATGTCCAACGATGTCCAACGATGTCCAACGGTGTCCAACGATGTCCAACGATGTCCAACGGTGTCCCACGATGTCCAACGATGTCCAACGATGTCCAACGGTGTCCGACGATGTCCAACGGTGTCCAACGATGTCCAACGATGTCCAACGGTGTCCCACGATGTCCAACGATGTCCAACGATGTCCAACGGTGTCCAACGGTGTCCCACGTTGTCCCACGTTGTCCCGCGTTGTCCCACGTTGTCCCACGTTGTCCCACGTTGTCCCACGTTGTCCCACGTTGTCCCACGTTGTCCCACGGTGTCCAACGGTGTCCAACGATGTCCCACGTTGTCCCACGTTGTCCCACGTTGTCCCACGTTGTCCCACGATGTCCCACGTTGTCCCACGTTGTCCCACGTTGTCCCACGGTGTCCAACGATGTCCAACGGTGTCCAACGGAGTCCCACGGTGTCCAACGGTGTCCCACGTTGTCCCACGTTGTCCCACGTTGTCCCACGTTATCCCACGTTGTCCCACGATGTCCCACGTTGTCCCACGTTGTCCCACGTTGTCCCACGTTGTCCCACGATGTCCCACGTTGTCCCACGTTGTCCCACGTTGTCCCACGTTGTCCCACGTTGTCCCACGGTGTCCAACGATGTCCAACGATGTCCACCGATGTCCAACGATGTCCAACGGTGTCCAACGATGTCCAACGATGTCCAACGGTGTCCCACGATGTCCAACGATGTCCAACGATGTCCAACGGTGTCCAACGATGTCCAACGGTGTCCAACGATGTCCAACGATGTCCAACGGTGTCCAACGGTGTCCCACGGTGTCCCACGTTGTCCCACGTTGTCGCACGTTGTCCAACGGTGTCCAACGATGTCCAACGATGTCCAACGGTGTCCCACGATGTCCAACGATGTCCAACGATGTCCAACGGTGTCCAACGATGTCCAACGGTGTCCAACGATGTCCAACGATGTCCAACGGTGTCCAACGGTGTCCCACGGTGTCCCACGTTGTCCCACGTTGTCGCACGTTGTCCAACGGTGTCCCACGATGTCCAACGATGTCCAACGATGTCCAACGATGTCCAACGGTGTCCAACGATGTCCAACGATGTCCAACGGTGTCCCACGATGTCCAACGATGTCCCACGTTGTCCCACGTTGTCCCACGTTGTCCCACGATGTCCCACGTTGACCCACGTTGTCCCACGTTGTCCCACGTTGTCCCACGTTGTCCCACGTTGTCCCACGGTGTCCAACGATGTCCAACGGTGTCCAACGGTGTCCCACGGTGTCCAACGGTGTCCCACGTTGTCCCACGTTGTCCCACGTTGTCCCACGTTGTCCCACGTTGTCCCACGTTGTCCAACGATGTCCAACGGTGTCCCACGTTGTCCCACGTTGTCCCACGTTGTCCCACGTTGTCCCACGTTGTTCCATGGTTTCCCACGTTGTCCCACTTTGTCCCACGTTGTCCCACGGTGTCCAACGATGTCCAACGGTGTCCAACGGTGTCCAACGGTGTCCAACGATGTCCAACGATGTCCAACGATGTCCAACGGTGTCCAACGATGTCCAACGATGTCCAACGGTGTCCCACGATGTCCAACGATGTCCAACGATGTCCAACGGTGTCCGACGATGTCCAACGGTGTCCAACGATGTCCCACGTTGTCCCACGTTGTCCAACGATGTCCAACGATGTCCAACGGTGTCCAACGGTGTCCCACGTTGTCCCACGTTGTCCCACGTTGTCCCACGATGTCCCACGTTGTCCCACGTTGTCCCACGTTGTCCCACGTTGTCCCACGTTGTCCCACGGTGTCCAACGATGTCCAACGATGTCCAACGATGTCCAACGATGTCCAACGGTGTCCAACGATGTCCAACGATGTCCAACGGTGTCCCACGATGTCCAACGATGTCCAACGATGTCCAACGGTGTCCAACGATGTCCAACGGTGTCCAACGATGTCCAACGATGTCCAACGGTGTCCAACGGTGTCCCACGGTGTCCCACGTTGTCCCACGTTGTCGCACGTTGTCCAACGGTGTCCCACGATGTCCAACGATGTCCAACGATGTCCAACGATGTCCAACGGTGTCCAACGATGTCCAACGGTGTCCAACGATGTCCAACGATGTCCAACGGTGTCCCACGATGTCCAACGATGTCCAACGATGTCCAACGGTGTCCAACGGTGTCCCACGTTGTCCCACGATATCCCACGTTGTCCCACGTTGTCCCACGTTGTCCCACGTTGTCCCACGTTGTCCCACGTTGTCCCACGTTGTCCCACGTTGTCCCACGTTGTCCCACGTTGTCCCACGTTGTCCCACGTTGTCCCACGTTGTCCCACGTTGTCCCACGGTGTCCAACGATGTCCAACGGTGTCCAGCGATGTCCAACGGTGTCCCACGTTGTCCCACGTTTTCCCACGTTGTCCCACGTTGTACCACGGTGTCCAACGATGTCCAACGATGTCCAACGGTGTCCCACGTTGTCCCACGTTGTTCCATGGTTTCCCAGGTTGTCCCACGTTGTCCCACGTTGTCCCACGGTGTACAACGATGTCCAACGGTGTCCAACGGTGTCCAACGGTGTCCAACGGTGTCCCACGTTGTCCCACGTTGTCCCACGTTGTCCCACGTTGTCCCACGTTGTCCCACGATGTCCCACGTTGTCCCAGGTTGTCCCACGTTGTCCCACGGTGTCTAACGATGTCCAACGGTGTCCCACGTTGTCCCACGGTGTCCAACGATGTCCAACGGTGTCCAACGGAGTCCCACGGTGTCCAACGGTGTCCCACGTTGTCCCACGTTGTCCCACGTTGTCCCACGTTATCCCACGTTGTCCCACGATGTCCCACGTTGTCCCACGTTGTCCCACGTTGTCCCACGTTGTCCCACGATGTCCCACGTTGTCCCACGTTGTCCCACGTTGTCCCACGATGTCCCACGTTGTCCCACGTTGTCCCACGTTGTCCCACGTTGTCCCACGGTGTCCAACGATGTCCAACGGTGTCCAACGATGTCCCACGTTGTCCCACGTTGTCCCACGTTGTCCCACGTTGTCCCACGATGTCCCACGTTGTCCCACGTTGTCCCACGTTGTCCCACGTTGTCCCACGTTGTCCCACGTTGTCCCACGTTGTCCCACGGTGTCCAACGATGTCCAACGGTGTCCAACGGAGTCCCACGGTGTCCAACGGTGTCCCACGTTGTCCCACGTTGTCCCACGTTGTCCCACGTTGTCCCACGATGTCCCACGTTGTCCCACGTTGTCCCACGTTGTCCCACGTTGTCCCACGTTGTCCCACGTTGTCCCACGTTGTCCCACGGTGTCCAACGATGTCCAACGGTGTCCAACGGAGTCCCACGGTGTCCAACGGTGTCCCACGTTGTCCCACGTTGTCCCACGTTGTCCCACGTTATCCCACGTTGTCCCACGATGTCCCACGTTGTCCCACGTTGTCCCACGTTGTCCCACGTTGTCCCACGATGTCCCACGTTGTCCCACGTTGTCCCACGTTGTCCCACGTTGTCCCACGTTGTCCCACGGTGTCCAACGATGTCCAACGATGTCCAACGATGTCCAACGATGTCCAACGGTGTCCAACGATGTCCAACGATGTCCAACGGTGTCCCACGATGTCCAACGATGTCCAACGATGTCCAACGGTGTCCAACGATGTCCAACGGTGTCCAACGATGTCCAACGATGTCCAACGGTGTCCAACGGTGTCCCACGGTGTCCCACGTTGTCCCACGTTGTCGCACGTTGTCCAACGGTGTCCCACGATGTCCAACGATGTCCAACGATGTCCAACGATGTCCAACGGTGTCCAACGATGTCCAACGGTGTCCAACGATGTCCAACGATGTCCAACGGTGTCCCACGATGTCCAACGATGTCCAACGATGTCCAACGGTGTCCAACGGTGTCCCACGTTGTCCCACGATGTCCCACGTTGTCCCACGTTGTCCCACGTTGTCCCACGTTGTCCCACGTTGTCCCACGTTGTCCCACGTTGTCCCACGTTGTCCCACGTTGTCCCACGTTGTCCCACGTTGTCCCACGTTGTCCCACGTTGTCCCACGTTGTCCCACGGTGTCCAACGATGTCCAACGGTGTCCAGCGATGTCCAACGGTGTCCCACGTTGTCCCACGTTTTCCCACGTTGTCCCACGTTGTACCACGGTGTCCAACGATGTCCAACGATGTCCAACGGTGTCCAACGGTGTCCCACGTTGTCCCACGTTGTCCCACGTTGTCCCACGTTGTCCCACGGTGTCCAACGATGTCCAACGGTGTCCAGCGATGTCCAACGGTGTCCCACGTTGTCCCACGTTTTCCCACGTTGTCCCACGTTGTACCACGGTGTCCAACGATGTCCAACGATGTCCAACGGTGTCCCACGTTGTCCCACGTTGTTCCATGGTTTCCCAGGTTGTCCCACGTTGTCCCACGTTGTCCCACGGTGTACAACGATGTCCAACGGTGTCCAACGGTGTCCAACGGTGTCCAACGGTGTCCCACGTTGTCCCACGTTGTCCCACGTTGTCCCACGTTGTCCCACGTTGTCCCACGATGTCCCACGTTGTCCCACGTTGTCCCACGTTGTCCCACGGTGTCTAACGATGTCCAACGGTGTCCCACGTTGTCCCACGGTGTCCAACGATGTCCAACGGTGTCCAACGGAGTCCCACGGTGTCCAACGGTGTCCCACGTTGTCCCACGTTGTCCCACGTTGTCCCACGTTATCCCACGTTGTCCCACGATGTCCCACGTTGTCCCACGTTGTCCCACGTTGTCCCACGTTGTCCCACGTTGTCCCACGTTGTCCCACGTTGTCCCACGTTGTCCCACGATGTCCCACGTTGTCCCACGTTGTCCCACGTTGTCCCACGTTGTCCCACGGTGTCCAACGATGTCCAACGGTGTCCAACGATGTCCCACGTTGTCCCACGTTGTCCCACGTTGTCCCACGTTGTCCCACGATGTCCCACGTTGTCCCACGTTGTCCCACGTTGTCCCACGGTGTCCCACGTTGTCCCACGTTGTCCCACGTTGTCCCACGGTGTCCAACGATGTCCAACGGTGTCCAACGGAGTCCCACGGTGTCCAACGGTGTCCCACGTTGTCCCACGTTGTCCCACGTTGTCCCACGTTGTCCCACGTTGTCCCACGTTGTCCCACGATGTCCCACGTTGTCCCACGTTGTCCCACGTTGTCCCACGTTGTCCCACGTTGTCCCACGTTGTCCCACGTTGTCCCACGTTGTCCCACGTTGTCCCACGTTGTCCCACGTTGTCCCACGTTGTCCCACGTTGTCCCACGTTGTCCCACGGTGTCCAACGATGTCCAACGGTGTCCAGCGATGTCCAACGGTGTCCCACGTTGTCCCACGTTTTCCCACGTTGTCCCACGTTGTACCACGGTGTCCAACGATGTCCAACGATGTCCAACGGTGTCCCACGTTGTCCCACGTTGTTCCATGGTTTCCCAGGTTGTCCCACGTTGTCCCACGTTGTCCCACGGTGTACAACGATGTCCAACGGTGTCCAACGGTGTCCAACGGTGTCCAACGGTGTCCCACGTTGTCCCACGTTGTCCCACGTTGTCCCACGTTGTCCCACGTTGTCCCACGATGTCCCACGTTGTCCCACGTTGTCCCACGTTGTCCCACGGTGTCTAACGATGTCCAACGGTGTCCCACGTTGTCCAACGGTGTCCCACGTTGTCCCACGTTGTCCCACGTTGTCCCACGTTGTCCCACGATGTCCCACGTTGTCCCACGTTGTCCCACGTTGTCCCACGTTGTCCCACGTTGTCCCACGTTGTCCCACGTTGTCCCACGTTGTCCCAGGTTGTCCCACGTTGTCCCACGTTGTCCCACGGTGTACAACGATGTCCAACGGTGTCCAACGGTGTCCCACGGTGTCCAACGGTGTCCTACGTTGTCCCACGTTGTCCCACGTTGTCCCACGTTGTCCCACGTTGTCCCACGTTGTCCCACGTTGTCCCACGTTGTCCCACGGTGTCTAACGATGTCCAACGGTGTCCCACGTTGTCCAACGGTGTCCCACGTTGTCCAACGGTGTCCCACGTTGTCCCACGTTGTCCCACGTTGTCCCACGTTGTCCCACGATGTCCCACGTTGTCCCACGTTGTCCCACGTTGTCCCACGTTGTCCCACGTTGTCCCACGTTGTCCCACGTTGTCCCACGATGTCCAACGATGTCCAACGGTGTCCAACGGTGTCCCACGGTGTCCCACGTTGTCCCACGTTGTCGCACGTTGTCCAACGGTGTCCCACGATGTCCAACGATGTCCAACGATGTCCAACGATGTCCAACGGTGTCCAACGGTGTCCCACGTTGTCCCACGTTGTCCCACGTTGTCCCACGGTGTCCAACGATGTCCCACGGTGTCCCACGTTGTCCAACGGTGTCCCACGTTGTCCCACGTTGTCCCACGTTGTCCCACGTTGTCCCACGATGTCCCACGTTGTCCAACGATGTCCAACGATGTCCAACGGTGTCCAACGATGTCCAACGGTGTCCAACGATGTCCAACGATGTCCAACGGTGTCCGACGATGTCCAACGGTGTCCAACGATGTCCAACGATGTCCAACGGTGTCCCACGATGTCCAACGATGTCCAACGATGTCCAACGGTGTCCAACGGTGTCCCACGTTGTCCCACGTTGTCCCGCGTTGTCCCACGTTGTCCCACGTTGTCCCACGTTGTCCCACGTTGTCCCACGTTGTCCCACGTTGTCCCACGGTGTCCAACGGTGTCCAACGATGTCCCACGTTGTCCCACGTTGTCCCACGTTGTCCCACGTTGTCCCACGATGTCCCACGTTGTCCCACGTTGTCCCACGTTGTCCCACGTTGTCCCACGTTGTCCCACGTTGTCCCACGTTGTCCCACGTTGTCCCACGTTGTCCCACGTTGTCCCACGTTGTCCCACGTTGTCCCACGTTGTCCCACGTTGTCCCACGGTGTCCAACGATGTCCAACGGTGTCCAGCGATGTCCAACGGTGTCCCGCGTTGTCCCACGTTGTCCCACGTTGTCCCACGTTGTCCCACGTTGTCCCACGTTGTCCCACGTTGTCCCACGGTGTCCAACGGTGTCCAACGATGTCCCACGTTGTCCCACGTTGTCCCACGTTGTCCCACGTTGTCCCACGTTGTCCCACGTTGTCCCACGTTGTCCCACGATGTCCCACGTTGTCCCACGTTGTCCCACGTTGTCCCACGTTGTCCAACGATGTCCAACGGTGTCCCACGTTGTCCCACGTTGTGCCACGTTGTCCCACGTTGTCCCACGTTGTCCCACGTTGTCCCACGTTGTCCCACGTTGTCCCACGTTGTCCCACGTTGTCCCACGATGTCCCACGTTGTCCCACGTTGTCCCACGTTGTCCCACGTTGTCCCACGTTGTCCCACGTTGTCCCACGTTGTCCCACGTTGTCCCACGTTGTCCCACGTTGTCCCACGGTGTCCAACGGTGTCCAACGGTGTCCCACGTTGTCCCACGTTGTCCCACGTTGTCCCACGTTGTCCCACGATGTCCCACGTTGTCCCACGTTGTCCCACGTTGTCCCACGATGTCCCACGTTGTCCCACGTTGTCCCACGTTGTCCCACGTTGTCCCACGATGTCCCACGTTGTCCCACGTTGTCCCACGTTGTCCCACGTTGTCCCACGGTGTCCAACGATGTCCAACGGTGTCCAACGGTGTCCCACGGTGTCCAACGGTGTCCCACGTTGTCCCACGTTGTCCCACGTTGTCCCACGTTGTCCCACGTTGTCCCACGATGTCCCACGTTGTCCCACGTTGTCCGACGTTGTCCCACGTTGTCCCACGTTGTCCCACGTTGTCCCACGGTGTCCCACGTTGTCCCACGTTGTCCCACGTTGTCCCACGTTGTCCCACGTTGTCCCACGTTGTCCCACGTTGTCCCACGTTGTCCCACGTTGTCCCACGTTGTCCCACGTTGTCCCACGTTTCCCACGTTGTCCCACGTTGTCCCACGTTGTCCCACGGTGTCCAACGGTGTCCAACGATGTCCCACGTTGTCCCACGTTGTCCCACGTTGTCCCACGTTGTCCCACGTTGTCCCACGTTGTCCCACGGTGTCCAACGATGTCCAACGGTGTCCAGCGATGTCCAACGGTGTCCCACGTTGTCCCACGTTTTCCCACGTTGTCCCACGTTGTCCCACGGTGTCCAACGATGTCCAACGATGTCCAACGGTGTCCCACGTTGTCCCACGTTGTTCCATGGTTTCGCACGTTGTCCCACGTTGTCCCACGTTGTCCCACGGTGTCCAACGATGTCCAACGGTGTCCAACGGTGTCCAACGGTGTCCAACGGTGTCCCACGTTGTCCCACGTTGTCCCACGTTGTCCCACGTTGTCCCACGTTGTCCCACGATGTCCCACGTTGTCCCACGTTGTCCCACGTTGTCCCACGATGTCCCACGTTGTCCCACGTTGTCCCACGTTGTCCCACGGTGTCCAACGATGTCCAACGGTGTCCAACGATGTCCCACGTTGTCCCACGTTGTCCCACGTTGTTCCACGTTGTCCCACGATGTCCCACGTTGTCCCACGTTGTCCCACGTTGTCCCACGTTGTCCCACGTTGTCCCACGTTGTCCCACGTTGTCCCACGTTGTCCCACGTTGTCCCACGTTGTCCCACGTTGTCCCACGGTGTCCAACGATGTCCAACGGTGTCCAACGGTGTCCCACGGTGTCCAACGGTGTCCCACGTTGTCCCACGTTGTCCCACGTTGTCCCACGTTGTCCCACGTTGTCCCACGATGTCCCACGTTGTCCCACGTTGTCCCACGTTGTCCCACGTTGTCCCACGTTGTCCCACGTTGTCCCACGGTGTCCAACGATGTCCAACGGTGTCCAACGGTGTCCAACGGTGTCCAACGATGTCCAACGATGTCCAACGATGTCCAACGGTGTCCAACGATGTCCAACGATGTCCAACGGTGTCCCACGATGTCCAACGATGTCCAACGATGTCCAACGGTGTCCAACGATGTCCAACGGTGTCCAACGATGTCCAACGATGTCCAACGGTGTCCCACGATGTCCAACGATGTCCAACGATGTCCAACGGTGTCCAACGGTGTCCAACGGTGTCCCACGGTGTCCAACGGTGTCCCACGTTGTCCCACGTTGTCCCACGTTGTCCCACGTTGTCCCACGATGTCCCACATTGTCCAACGGTGTCCAACGGTGTCCAACGATGTCCAACGATGTCCAACGGTGTCCCACGATGTCCAACGATGTCCAACGATGTCCAACGGTGTCCCACGTTGTCCCACGTGGTCCCACGTTGTCCCACGTTGTCCCACGTTGTCCCACGGTGTCCAACGATGCCCAACGGTGTCCCACGTTGTCCAACGGTGTCCCACGTTGTCCCACGTTGTCCCACGTTGTCCCACGTTGTCCCACGTTGTCCCACGTTGTCCCACGTTGTCCCACGGTGTCCAACGATGTCCAACGGTGTCCAACGGTGTCCCACGGTGTCCAACGGTGTCCCACGTTGTCCCACGTTGTCCCACGTTGTCCCACGTTGTCCCACGTTGTCCCACGTTGTCCAACGATGTCCAACGGTGTCCCACGTTGTCCCACGTTGTTCCATGGTTTCCCACGTTGTCCCACGTTGTCCCACGTTGTCCCACGTTGTCCCACGTTGTCCCACGGTGTCCCACGGTGTCCAACGATGTCCAACGGTGTCCAACGGTGTCCCACGTTGTCCCACGTTGTCCCACGTTGTCCCACGTTGTCCCACGTTGTCCCACGTTGTCCCACGTTGTCCCACGTTGTCCCACGTTGTCCCACGATGTCCCACGTTGTCCCACGTTGTCCCACGTTGTCCCACGTTGTCCCAAGTTGTCCCACGTTGTCCCACGTTGTCCCACGTTGTCCCACGTTGTCCCACGTTGTCCCACGTTGTCCCACGGTGTCCAACGATGTCCAACGGTGTCCAACGGTGTCCCACGGTGTCCAACGGTGTCCCACGTTGTCCCACGTTGTCCCACGTTGTCCCACGTTGTCCCACGTTGTCCCACGTTGTCCCACGTTGTCCCACGTTGTCCCACGTTGTCCAACGATGTCCAACGGTGTCCCACGTTGTCCCACGTTGTTCCATGGTTTCCCACGTTGTCCCACGTTGTCCCACGTTGTCCCACGTTGTCCCACGTTGTCCCACGTTGTCCCACGTTGTCCCACGTTGTCCCACGTTGTCCCACGTTGTCCCACGGTGTCCAACGATGTCCAACGGTGTCCAGCGATGTCCAACGGTGTCCCACGTTGTCCCACGTTTTCCCACGTTGTCCCACGTTGTCCCACGGTGTCCAACGATGTCCAACGATGTCCAACGGTGTCCCACGTTGTCCAACGGTGTCCCACGTTGTCCCACGTTGTCCCACGTTGTCCCACGTTGTCCCACGATGTCCCACGTTTTCCCACGTTGTCCCACGTTGTCCCACGGTGTCCAACGATGTCCAACGATGTCCAACGGTGTCCCACGTTGTCCAACGGTGTCCCACGTTGTCCCACGTTGTCCCACGTTGTCCCACGTTGTCCCACGATGTCCCACGTTGTCCCACGTTGTCCCACGTTGTCCCACGTTGTCCCAAGTTGTCCCACGTTGTCCCACGTGGTCCCACGTTGTCCCACGTTGTCCCACGGTGTCCAACGATGTCCAACGGTGTCCCACGTTGTCCAACGGTGTCCCACGTTGTCCCACGTTGTCCCACGTTGTCCCACGTTGTCCCACGTTGTCCCACGTTGTCCCACGTTGTCCCACGTTGTCCCACGTTGTCCCACGTTGTCCAACGATGTCCAACGGTGTCCCACGTTGTCCCACGTTGTTCCATGGTTTCCCACGTTGTCCCACGTTGTCCCACGTTGTCCCACGTTGTCCCACGTTGTCCCACGTTGTCCCACGTTGTCCCACGTTGTCCCACGGTGTCCAACGATGTCCAACGGTGTCCAGCGATGTCCAACGGTGTCCCACGTTGTCCCACGTTTTCCCACGTTGTCCCACGATGTCCCACGTTGTCCCACGTTGTCCCACGTTGTCCCACGTTGTCCCACGTTGTCCCACGTTGTCCCACGTTGTCCCACGTTGTCCCACGTTGTCCCACGTTGTCCCACGTTGTCCCACGGTGTCCAACGATGTCCAACGGTGTCCCACGTTGTCCCACGTTGTCCCACGTTGTCCCACGTTGTCCCACGTTGTCCCACGTTGTCCCACGATGTCCCACGTTGTCCCACGTTGTCCCACGTTGTCCCACGTTGTCCCACGTTGTCCCACGTTGTCCAACGATGTCCAACGGTGTCCCACGTTGTCCCACGTTGTTCCATGGTTTCCCACGTTGTCCCACGTTGTCCCACGTTGTCCCACGTTGTCCCACGTTGTCCCACGGTGTCCCACGGTGTCCAACGATGTCCAACGGTGTCCCACGTTGTCCCACGTTGTCCCACGTTGTCCCACGTTGTCCCACGTTGTCCCACGATGTCCCACGTTGTCCAACGATGTCCAACGGTGTCCCACGTTGTCCCACGTTGTTCCATGGTTTCCCACGTTGTCCCACGTTGTCCCACGTTGTCCCACGGTGTCCAACGATGTCCAACGGTGTCCAACGGTGTCCAACGGTGTCCAACGGTGTCCCACGTTGTCCCACGTTGTCCCACGTTGTCCCACGGTGTCCAACGATGTCCAACGGTGTCCCACGTTGTCCCACGTTGTCCCACGTTGTCCCACGTTGTCCCACGTTGTCCCACGATGTCCCACGTTGTCCCACGTTGTCCCACGTTGTCCCACGTTGTCCCACGTTGTCCCACGTTGTCCCACGTTGTCCCACGTTGTCCCACGTTGTCCCACGTTGTCCCACGTTGTCCCACGTTGTCCCACGTTGTCCCACGTTGTCCCACGGTGTCCAACGGTGTCCAACGATGTCCAACGTTGTCCCACGTTGTCCCACGTTGTCCCACGATGTCCCACGTTGTCCCACGTTGTCCCACGTTGTCCCACGTTGTCCCACGTTGTCCCACGTTGTCCCACGTTGTCCCACGTTGTCCCACGTTGTCCCACGTTGTCCCACGTTGTCCCACGGTGTCCAACGATGTCCAACGGTGTCCAACGGTGTCCCACGGTGTCCAACGGTGTCCCACGTTGTCCCACGTTGCCCACGTTGTCCCACGTTGTCCCACGTTGTCCCACGATGTCCCACGTTGTCCCACGTTGTCCCACGTTGTCCCACGTTGTCCCACGTTGTCCCACGTTGTCCCACGTTGTCCCACGTTGTCCCACGTTGTCCCACGGTGTCCAACGATGTCCAACGGTGTCCAGCGATGTCCAACGGTGTCCCACGTTGTCCCACGTTTTCCCACGTTGTCCCACGTTGTCCCACGGTGTCCAACGATGTCCAACGATGTCCAACGGTGTCCCACGTTGTCCCACGTTGTCCCACGTTGTCCCACGTTGTCCCACGTTGTCCCACGTTGTCCCACGTTGTCCCACGTTGTCCCACGTTGTCCCACGATGTCCCACGTTGTCCCACGTTGTCCCACGTTGTCCCACGTTGTCCCACGTTGTCCCACGTTGTCCCACGTTGTCCCACGTTGTCCCACGTTGTCCCACGGTGTCCAACGATGTCCAACGGTGTCCAGCGATGTCCAACGGTGTCCCACGTTGTCCCACGTTTTCCCACGTTGTCCCACGTTGTCCCACGGTGTCCAACGATGTCCAACGATGTCCCACGTTGTCCCACGTTGTCCCACGTTGTCCCACGATGTCCCACGTTGTCCCACGTTGTCCCACGTTGTCCCACGTTGTCCCACGTTGTCCCACGTTGTCCCACGTTGTCCCACGTTGTCCAACGATGTCCAACGGTGTCCCACGTTGTCCCACGTTGTTCCATGGTTTCCCACGTTGTCCCACGTTGTCCCACGTTGTCCCACGTTGTCCCACGTTGTCCCACGGTGTCCAACGGTGTCCCACGTTGTCCAACGGTGTCCCACGTTGTCCCACGTTGTCCCACGTTGTCCCACGTTGTCCCACGCTGTCCCACGTTGTCCCACGTTGTCCCACGTTGTCCCACGTTGTCCCACGTTGTCCCACGTTGTCCCACGTTGTCCCACGTTGTCCCACGTTGTCCCACGTTGTCCCACGTTGTCCCACGTTGTCCCACGGTGTCCAACGGTGTCCAACGATGTCCAACGTTGTCCCACGTTGTCCCACGTTGTCCCACGATGTCCCACGTTGTCCCACGTTGTCCCACGTTGTCCCACGTTGTCCCACGTTGTCCCACGTTGTCCCACGTTGTCCCACGTTGTCCCACGTTGTCCCACGTTGTCCAACGATGTCCAACGGTGTCCCACGTTGTTCCATGGTTTCCCACGTTGTCCCACGTTGTCCCACGTTGTCCCACGTTGTCCCACGTTGTCCCACGGTGTCCCACGGTGTCCAACGATGTCCAACGGTGTCCCACGTTGTCCCACGTTGTCCCACGTTGTCCCACGTTGTCCCACGTTGTCCCACGTTGTCCCACGTTGTCCCACGTTGTCCAACGATGTCCAACGGTGTCCCACGTTGTCCCACGTTGTTCCATGGTTTCCCACGTTGTCCCACGTTGTCCCACGTTGTCCCACGTTGTCCCACGTTGTCCCACGGTGTCCAACGGTGTCCCACGTTGTCCAACGGTGTCCCACGTTGTCCCACGTTGTCCCACGTTGTCCCACGTTGTCCCACGATGTCCCACGTTGTCCCACGTTGTCCCACGTTGTCCCACGTTGTCCCACGTTGTCCCACGTTGTCCCACGTTGTCCCACGTTGTCCCACGTTGTCCCACGGTGTCCAACGATGTCCAACGGTGTCCAACGGTGTCCCACGGTGTCCAACGGTGTCCCACGTTGTCCCACGTTGTCCCACGTTGTCCCACGTTGTCCCACGTTGTCCCACGTTGTCCCACGTTGTCCAACGATGTCCAACGGTGTCCCACGTTGTCCCACGTTGTTCCATGGTTTCCCACGTTGTCCCACGTTGTCCCACGTTGTCCCACGGTGTCCAACGATGTCCAACGGTGTCCAACGGTGTCCAACGGTGTCCAACGGTGTCCAACGGTGTCCCACGTTGTCCCACGTTGTCCCACGGTGTCCAACGATGTCCAACGGTGTCCCACGTTGTCCCACGTTGTCCCACGTTGTCCCACGTTGTCCCACGTTGTCCCACGATGTCCCACGTTGTCCCACGTTGTCCCACGTTGTCCCACGTTGTCCCACGTTGTCCCACGTTGTCCCACGTTGTCCCACGTTGTCCCACGTTGTCCCACGTTGTCCCACGTTGTCCCACGTTGTCCCACGTTGTCCCACGTTGTCCCACGGTGTCCAACGGTGTCCAACGATGTCCCACGTTGTCCCACGTTGTCCCACGTTGTCCCACGATGTCCCACGTTGTCCCACGTTGTCCCACGTTGTCCCACGTTGTCCCACGTTGTCCCACGTTGTCCCACGTTGTCCCACGTTGTCCCACGTTGTCCCACGTTGTCCCACGGTGTCCAACGATGTCCAACGGTGTCCAGCGCTGTCCAACGGTGTCCCACGTTGTCCCACGTTTTCCCACGTTGTCCCACGTTGTACCACGGTGTCCAACGATGTCCAACGATGTCCAACGGTGTCCCACGTTGTCCCACGTTGTTCCATGGTTTCCCAGGTTGTCCCACGTTGTCCCACGTTGTCCCACGGTGTACAACGATGTCCAACGGTGTCCAACGGTGTCCAACGGTGTCCAACGGTGTCCCACGTTGTCCCACGTTGTCCCACGTTGTCCCACGTTGTCCCACGTTGTCCCACGATGTCCCACGTTGTCCCACGTTGTCCCACGTTGTCCCACGGTGTCCAACGATGTCCAACGGTGTCCCACGTTGTCCAACGGTGTCCCACGTTGTCCCACGTTGTCCCACGTTGTCCCACGTTGTCCCACGATGTCCCACGTTGTCCCACGTTGTCCCACGTTGTCCCACGTTGTCCCACGTTGTCCCACGTTGTCCCACGTTGTCCCACGTTGTCCCACGTTGTCCCACGTTGTCCCACGGTGTCCAACGATGTCCAACGGTGTCCAACGGTGTCCCACGGTGTCCAACGGTGTCCCACGTTGTCCCACGTTGTCCCACGTTGTCCCACGTTGTCCCACGTTGTCCCACGTTGTCCCACGTTGTCCCACGTTGTCCAACGATGTCCAACGGTGTCCCACGTTGTCCCACGTTGTTCCATGGTTTCCCACGTTGTCCCACGTTGTCCCACGTTGTCCCACGGTGTCCAACGATGTCCAACGGTGTCCAACGGTGTCCAACGGTGTCCAACGGTGTCCCACGTTGTCCCAAGTTGTCCCACGTTGTCCCACGGTGTCCAACGATGTCCAACGGTGTCCCACGTTGTCCCACGTTGTCCCACGTTGTCCCACGTTGTCCCACGTTGTCCCACGATGTCCCACGTTGTCCCACGTTGTCCCACGTTGTCCCACGTTGTCCCACGTTGTCCCACGTTGTCCCACGTTGTCCCACGTTGTCCCACGTTGTCCCACGTTGTCCCACGTTGTCCCACGTTGTCCCACGTTGTCCCACGTTGTCCCACGGTGTCCAACGGTGTCCAACGATGTCCCACGTTGTCCCACGTTGTCCCACGTTGTCCCACGTTGTCCCACGATGTCCCACGTTGTCCCACGTTGTCCCACGTTGTCCCACGTTGTCCCACGTTGTCCCACGTTGTCCCACGTTGTCCCACGTTGTCCCACGGTGTCCAACGATGTCCAACGGTGTCCAGCGATGTCCAACGGTGTCCCACGTTGTCCCACGTTGTCCCACGTTGTCCCACGGTGTCCAACGATGTCCAACGGTGTCCAGCGATGTCCAACGGTGTCCCACGTTGTCCCACGTTTTCCCACGTTGTCCCACGTTGTACCACGGTGTCCAACGATGTCCAACGATGTCCAACGGTGTCCCACGTTGTCCCACGTTGTTCCATGGTTTCCCAGGTTGTCCCACGTTGTCCCACGTTGTCCCACGGTGTACAACGATGTCCAACGGTGTCCAACGGTGTCCAACGGTGTCCAACGGTGTCCCACGTTGTCCCACGTTGTCCCACGTTGTCCCACGTTGTCCCACGTTGTCCCACGATGTCCCACGTTGTCCCACGTTGTCCCACGTTGTCCCACGGTGTCCAACGATGTCCAACGGTGTCCCACGTTGTCCAACGGTGTCCCACGTTGTCCCACGTTGTCCCACGTTGTCCCACGTTGTCCCACGATGTCCCACGTTGTCCCACGTTGTCCCACGTTGTCCCACGTTGTCCCACGTTGTCCCACGTTGTCCCACGTTGTCCCACGTTGTCCCACGTTGTCCCACGTTGTCCCACGGTGTCCAACGATGTCCAACGGTGTCCAACGGTGTCCCACGGTGTCCAACGGTGTCCCACGTTGTCCCACGTTGTCCCACGTTGTCCCACGTTGTCCCACGTTGTCCCACGTTGTCCCACGTTGTCCCACGTTGTCCAACGATGTCCAACGGTGTCCCACGTTGTCCCACGTTGTTCCATGGTTTCCCACGTTGTCCCACGTTGTCCCACGTTGTCCCACGGTGTCCAACGATGTCCAACGGTGTCCAACGGTGTCCAACGGTGTCCAACGGTGTCCCACGTTGTCCCAAGTTGTCCCACGTTGTCCCACGGTGTCCAACGATGTCCAACGGTGTCCCACGTTGTCCCACGTTGTCCCACGTTGTCCCACGTTGTCCCACGTTGTCCCACGATGTCCCACGTTGTCCCACGTTGTCCCACGTTGTCCCACGTTGTCCCACGTTGTCCCACGTTGTCCCACGTTGTCCCACGTTGTCCCACGTTGTCCCACGTTGTCCCACGTTGTCCCACGTTGTCCCACGTTGTCCCACGTTGTCCCACGGTGTCCAACGGTGTCCAACGATGTCCCACGTTGTCCCACGTTGTCCCACGTTGTCCCACGTTGTCCCACGATGTCCCACGTTGTCCCACGTTGTCCCACGTTGTCCCACGTTGTCCCACGTTGTCCCACGTTGTCCCACGTTGTCCCACGTTGTCCCACGGTGTCCAACGATGTCCAACGGTGTCCAGCGATGTCCAACGGTGTCCCACGTTGTCCCACGTTTTCCCACGTTGTCCCACGTTGTCCCACGGTGTCCAACGATGTCCAACGATGTCCAACGGTGTCCCACGTTGTCCCACGTTGTTCCATGGTTTCCCACGTTGTCCCACGTTGTCCCACGTTGTCCCACGGTGTCCAACGATGTCCAACGGTGTCCAACGGTGTCCAACGGTGTCCAACGGTGTCCCACGTTGTCCCACGTTGTCCCACGTTGTCCCACGATGTCCCACGTTGTCCCACGTTGTCCCACGTTGTCCCACGTTGTCCCACGATGTCCCACGTTGTCCCACGTTGTCCCACGTTGTCCCACGTTGTCCCACGTTGTCCCACGTTGTCCCACGTTGTCCCACGTTGTCCCACGGTGTCCAACGATGTCCAACGATGTCCAACGGTGTCCCACGTTGTCCCACGTTGTTCCATGGTTTCCCACGTTGTCCCACGTTGTCCCACGTTGTCCCACGGTGTCCAACGATGTCCAACGGTGTCCAACGGTGTCCAACGGTGTCCAACGGTGTCCCACGTTGTCCCACGTTGTCCCACGTTGTCCCACGTTGTCCCACGATGTCCCACGTTGTCCCACGTTGTCCCACGTTGTCCCACGATGTCCCACGTTGTCCCACGTTGTCCCACGTTGTCCCACGTTGTCCCACGTTGTCCCACGTTGTCCCACGTTGTCCCACGGTGTCCAACGATGTGCAACGGTGTCCCACGTTGTCCCACGTTGTCCCACGTTGTCCCACGTTGTCCCACGTTGTCCCACGATGTCCCACGTTGTCCCACGTTGTCCCACGTTGTCCCACGTTGTCCCACGTTGTCCCACGTTGTCCCACGGTGTCCCACGTTGTCCCACGTTGTTCCATGGTTTCCCACGTTGTCCCACGTTGTCCCACGTTGTCCCACGGTGTCCAACGATGTCCAACGGTGTCCAACGGTGTCCAACGGTGTCCAACGGTGTCCCACGTTGTCCCAAGTTGTCCCACGTTGTCCCACGTTGTCCCACGTTGTCCAACGATGTCCAACGGTGTCCCACGTTGTCCCACGTTGTTCCATGGTTTCCCACGTTGTCCCACGTTGTCCCACGTTGTCCCACGTTGTCCCACGTTGTCCCACGGTGTCCAACGGTGTCCCACGTTGTCCAACGGTGTCCCACGTTGTCCCACGTTTTCCCACGTTGTCCCACGTTGTCCCACGGTGTCCAACGATGTCCAACGATGTCCCACGTTGTCCCACGTTGTCCCACGTTGTCCCACGATGTCCCACGTTGTCCCACGTTGTCCCACGTTGTCCCACGTTGTCCCACGTTGTCCCACGTTGTCCCACGTTGTCCCACGTTGTCCAACGATGTCCAACGGTGTCCCACGTTGTCCCACGTTGTTCCATGGTTTCCCACGTTGTCCCACGTTGTCCCACGTTGTCCCACGTTGTCCCACGTTGTCCCACGGTGTCCAACGGTGTCCCACGTTGTCCAACGGTGTCCCACGTTGTCCCACGTTGTCCCACGTTGTCCCACGTTGTCCCACGATGTCCCACGTTGTCCCACGTTGTCCCACGTTGTCCCACGTTGTCCCACGTTGTCCCCCGTTGTCCCACGTTGTCCCACGTTGTCCCACGTTGTCCCACGTTGTCCCACGTTGTCCCACGTTGTCCCACGGTGTCCAACGGTGTCCAACGATGTCCAACGTTGTCCCACGTTGTCCCACGTTGTCCCACGATGTCCCACGTTGTCCCACGTTGTCCCACGTTGTCCCACGTTGTCCCACGTTGTCCCACGTTGTCCCACGTTGTCCCACGTTGTCCCACGTTGTCCCACGTTGTCCAACGATGTCCAACGGTGTCCCACGTTGTTCCATGGTTTCCCACGTTGTCCCACGTTGTCCCACGTTGTCCCACGTTGTCCCACGTTGTCCCACGGTGTCCCACGGTGTCCAACGATGTCCAACGGTGTCCCACGTTGTCCCACGTTGTCCCACGTTGTCCCACGTTGTCCCACGTTGTCCCACGTTGTCCCACGTTGTCCCACGTTGTCCAACGATGTCCAACGGTGTCCCACGTTGTCCCACGTTGTTCCATGGTTTCCCACGTTGTCCCACGTTGTCCCACGTTGTCCCACGTTGTCCCACGTTGTCCCACGGTGTCCAACGGTGTCCCACGTTGTCCAACGATGTCCCACGTTGTCCCACGTTGTCCCACGTTGTCCCACGTTGTCCCACGTTGTCCCACGTTGTCCCACGTTGTCCCACGTTGTCCCACGTTGTCCCACGTTGTCCCACGTTGTCCCACGTTGTCCCACGTTGTCCCACGTTGTCCCACGGTGTCCAACGGTGTCCAACGATGTCCCACGTTGTCCCACGTTGTCCCACGTTGTCCCACGATGTCCCACGTTGTCCCACGTTGTCCCACGTTGTCCCACGTTGTCCCACGTTGTCCCACGTTGTCCCACGTTGTCCCACGTTGTCCCACGTTGTCCCACGTTGTCCCACGTTGTCCCACGGTGTCCAACGATGTCCAACGGTGTCCAGCGATGTCCAACGGTGTCCCACGTTGTCCCACGTTTTCCCACGTTGTCCCACGTTGTACCACGGTGTCCAACGATGTCCAACGATGTCCAACGGTGTCCCACGTTGTCCCACGTTGTTCCATGGTTTCCCAGGTTGTCCCACGTTGTCCCACGTTGTCCCACGGTGTACAACGATGTCCAACGGTGTCCAACGGTGTCCAACGGTGTCCAACGGTGTCCCACGTTGTCCCACGTTGTCCCACGTTGTCCCACGTTGTCCCACGTTGTCCCACGATGTCCCACGTTGTCCCACGTTGTCCCACGTTGTCCCACGGTGTCCAACGATGTCCAACGGTGTCCCACGTTGTCCAACGGTGTCCCACGTTGTCCCACGTTGTCCCACGTTGTCCCACGTTGTCCCACGATGTCCCACGTTGTCCCACGTTGTCCCACGTTGTCCCACGTTGTCCCACGTTGTCCCACGTTGTCCCACGTTGTCCCACGTTGTCCCACGTTGTCCCACGTTGTCCCACGGTGTCCAACGATGTCCAACGGTGTCCAACGGTGTCCCACGGTGTCCAACGGTGTCCCACGTTGTCCCACGTTGTCCCACGTTGTCCCACGTTGTCCCACGTTGTCCCACGTTGTCCCACGTTGTCCCACGTTGTCCAACGATGTCCAACGGTGTCCCACGTTGTCCCACGTTGTTCCATGGTTTCCCACGTTGTCCCACGTTGTCCCACGTTGTCCCACGGTGTCCAACGATGTCCCACGGTGTCCAACGGTGTCCAACGGTGTCCAACGGTGTCCCACGTTGTCCCAAGTTGTCCCACGTTGTCCCACGGTGTCCAACGATGTCCAACGGTGTCCCACGTTGTCCCACGTTGTCCCACGTTGTCCCACGTTGTCCCACGTTGTCCCACGATGTCCCACGTTGTCCCACGTTGTCCCACGTTGTCCCACGTTGTCCCACGTTGTCCCACGTTGTCCCACGTTGTCCCACGTTGTCCCACGTTGTCCCACGTTGTCCCACGTTGTCCCACGTTGTCCCACGTTGTCCCACGTTGTCCCACGGTGTCCAACGGTGTCCAACGGTGTCCCACGTTGTCCCACGTTGTCCCACGTTGTCCCACGTTGTCCCACGATGTCCCACGTTGTCCCACGTTGTCCCACGTTGTCCCACGTTGTCCCACGTTGTCCCACGTTGTCCCACGTTGTCCCACGTTGTCCCACGGTGTCCAACGATGTCCAACGGTGTCCAGCGATGTCCAACGGTGTCCCACGTTGTCCCACGTTTTCCCACGTTGTCCCACGTTGTCCCACGGTGTCCAACGATGTCCAACGATGTCCAACGGTGTCCCACGTTGTCCCACGTTGTTCCATGGTTTCCCACGTTGTCCCACGTTGTCCCACGTTGTCCCACGGTGTCCAACGATGTCCAACGGTGTCCAACGGTGTCCAACGGTGTCCAACGGTGTCCCACGTTGTCCCACGTTGTCCCACGTTGTCCCACGATGTCCCACGTTGTCCCACGTTGTCCCACGTTGTCCCACGTTGTCCCACGATGTCCCACGTTGTCCCACGTTGTCCCACGTTGTCCCACGTTGTCCCACGTTGTCCCACGTTGTCCCACGTTGTCCCACGTTGTCCCACGGTGTCCAACGATGTCCAACGATGTCCAACGGTGTCCCACGTTGTCCCACGTTGTTCCATGGTTTCCCACGTTGTCCCACGTTGTCCCACGTTGTCCCACGGTGTCCAACGATGTCCAACGGTGTCCAACGGTGTCCAACGGTGTCCAACGGTGTCCCACGTTGTCCCACGTTGTCCCACGTTGTCCCACGTTGTCCCACGATGTCCCACGTTGTCCCACGTTGTCCCACGTTGTCCCACGATGTCCCACGTTGTCCCACGTTGTCCCACGTTGTCCCACGTTGTCCCACGTTGTCCCACGTTGTCCCACGTTGTCCCACGGTGTCCAACGATGTGCAACGGTGTCCCACGTTGTCCCACGTTGTCCCACGGTGTCCCACGTTGTCCCACGTTGTCCCACGATGTCCCACGTTGTCCCACGTTGTCCCACGTTGTCCCACGTTGTCCCACGTTGTCCCACGTTGTCCCACGTTGTCCCACGTTGTCCCACGTTGTCCCACGTTGTCCCACGTTGTCCCACGTTGTCCCACGTTGTCCCACGGTGTCCAACGGTGTCCAACGATGTCCCACGTTGTCCCACGTTGTCCCACGTTGTCCCACGTTGTCCCACGATGTCCCACGTTGTCCCACGTTGTCCCACGTTGTCCCACGTTGTCCCACGTTGTCCCACGTTGTCCCACGTTGTCCCACGTTGTCCCACGTTGTCCCACGTTGTCC
Source organism: Bombus terrestris (assembly GCF_910591885.1). NCBI lineage: Eukaryota > Metazoa > Arthropoda > Insecta > Hymenoptera > Apidae > Bombus > Bombus terrestris. The sequence continues at coordinate 68,758 of NW_025963616.1, read as the reverse complement.
CACGTTGTCCCACGGTGTCCAACGATGTCCAACGGTGTCCAGCGATGTCCAACGGTGTCCCACGTTGTCCCACGTTTTCCCACGTTGTCCCACGTTGTCCCACGGTGTCCAACGATGTCCAACGATGTCCAACGGTGTCCCACGTTGTCCCACGTTGTTCCATGGTTTCCCACGTTGTCCCACGTTGTCCCACGTTGTCCCACGGTGTCCAACGATGTCCAACGGTGTCCAACGGTGTCCAACGGTGTCCCACGTTGTCCAACGGTGTCCCACGTTGTCCCACGTTGTCCCACGTTGTCCCACGTTGTCCCACGATGTCCCACGTTGTCCCACGTTGTCCCACGTTGTCCCACGGTGTCCAACGGTGTCCCACGTTGTCCCACGATGTCCCACGTTGTCCCACGTTGTCCCCTCTTTGTCCCACGTTGTCCCACGTTGTCCCACGTTGTCCCACGTTGTCCCACGTTGTCCCACGTTGTCCCACGTTGTCCCACGTTGTCCCACGTTGTCCCACGTTGTCCCACGTTGTCCCACGTTGTCCCACGGTGTCCAACGGTGTCCAACGATGTCCCACGTTGTCCCACGTTGTCCCACGTTGTCCCACGTTGTCCCACGATGTCCCACGTTGTCCCACGTTGTCCCACGTTGTCCCACGTTGTCCCACGTTGTCCCACGTTGTCCCACGTTGTCCCACGTTGTCCCACGTTGTCCCACGTTGTCCCACGTTGTCCCACGTTGTCCCACGGTGTCCAACGATGTCCAACGGTGTCCAACGGTGTCCGACGGTGTCCAACGGTGTCCCACGTTGTCCCACGTTGTTCCATGGTTTCCCACGTTGTCCCACGTTGTCCCACGTTGTCCCACGGTGTACAACGATGTCCAACGGTGTCCAACGGTGTCCAACGGTGTCCAACGGTGTCCCACGTTGTCCCACGTTGTCCCACGTTGTCCCACGTTGTCCCACGTTGTCCCACGATGTCCCACGTTGTCCCACGTTGTCCCACGTTGTCCCACGGTGTCCAACGATGTCCAACGGTGTCCCACGTTGTCCAACGGTGTCCCTCGTTGTCCCACGTTGTCCCACGTTGTCCCACGTTGTCCCACGATGTCCCACGTTGTCCCACGTTGTCCCACGTTGTCCCACGTTGTCCCACGTTGTCCCACGTTGTCCCACGTTGTCCCACGTTGTCCCACGTTGTCCCACGTTGTCCCACGTTGTCCCACGTTGTCCCACGTTGTCCCACGGTGTCCAACGATGTCCAACGGTGTCCAACGGTGTCCCACGGTGTCCAACGGTGTCCCACGTTGTCCCACGTTGTCCCACGTTGTCCCACGTTGTCCCACGTTGTCCCACGTTGTCCAACGATGTCCAACGGTGTCCCACGTTGTGCCACGTTGTTCCATGGTTTCCCACGTTGTCCCACGTTGTCCCACGTTGTCCCACGTTGTCCCACGTTGTCCCACGTTGTCCCACGGTGTCCCACGGTGTCCAACGATGTCCAACGGTGTCCCACGTTGTCCCACGTTGTCCCACGTTGTCCCACGTTGTCCCACGTTGTCCCACGATGTCCCACGTTGTCCCACGTTGTCCCACGTTGTCCCACGTTGTCCCACGTTGTCCAACGATGTCCAACGGTGTCCCACGTTGTCCCACGTTGTTCCATGGTTTCCCACGTTGTCCCCCGTTGTCCCACGTTGTCCCACGTTGTCCCACGTTGTCCCACGGTGTCCCACGGTGTCCAACGATGTCCAACGGTGTCCAACGGTGTCCCACGTTGTCCCACGTTGTCCCACGTTGTCCCACGTTGTCCCACGATGTCCCACGTTGTCCCACGTTGTCCCACGTTGTCCCACGTTGTCCCACGTTGTCCCACGTTGTCCCACGTTGTCCCACGTTGTCCCACGGTGTCCAACGATGTCCAACGGTGTCCAACGGTGTCCCACGGTGTCCAACGGTGTCCCACGTTGTCCCACGTTGTCCCACGTTGTCCCACGTTGTCCCACGTTGTCCCACGTTGTCCCACGTTGTCCAACGATGTCCAACGGTGTCCCACGTTGTCCCACGTTGTTCCATGGTGTCCCACGTTGTCCCACGTTGTCCCACGTTGTCCCACGGTGTCCAACGATGTCCAACGGTGTCCAACGGTGTCCAACGGTGTCCAACGGTGTCCCACGTTGTCCCACGTTGTCCCACGTTGTCCCACGGTGTCCAACGATGTCCAACGGTGTCCCACGTTGTCCCACGTTGTCCCACGTTGTCCCACGTTGTCCCACGTTGTCCCACGATGTCCCACGTTGTCCCACGTTGTCCCACGTTGTCCCACGTTGTCCCACGTTGTCCCACGTTGTCCCACGTTGTCCCACGTTGTCCCACGTTGTCCCACGTTGTCCCACGTTGTCCCACGTTGTCCCACGTTGTCCCACGTTGTCCCACGTTGTCCCACGTTGTCCCACGTTGTCCCACGTTGTCCCACGGTGTCCAACGGTGTCCAACGATGTCCCACGTTGTCCCACGTTGTCCCACGTTGTCCCACGTTGTCCCACGATGTCCCACGTTGTCCCACGTTGTCCCACGTTGTCCCACGTTGTCCCACGTTGTCCCACGTTGTCCCACGTTGTCCCACGTTGTCCCACGTTGTCCCACGTTGTCCCACGGTGTCCAACGATGTCCAACGGTGTCCAGCGATGTCCAACGGTGTCCCACGTTGTCCCACGTTTTCCCACGTTGTCCCACGTTGTCCCACGGTGTCCAACGATGTCCAACGATGTCCAACGGTGTCCCACGTTGTCCCACGTTGTTCCATGGTTTCCCAGGTTGTCCCACGTTGTCCCACGTTGTCCCACGGTGTACAACGATGTCCAACGGTGTCCAACGGTGTCCAACGGTGTCCAACGGTGTCCCACGTTGTCCCACGTTGTCCCACGTTGTCCCACGTTGTCCCACGTTGTCCCACGATGTCCCACGTTGTCCCACGTTGTCCCACGTTGTCCCACGGTGTCCAACGATGTCCAACGGTGTCCCACGTTGTCCAACGGTGTCCCACGTTGTCCCACGTTGTCCCACGTTGTCCCACGTTGTCCCACGATGTCCCACGTTGTCCCACGTTGTCCCACGTTGTCCCACGTTGTCCCACGTTGTCCCACGTTGTCCCACGTTGTCCCACGTTGTCCCACGTTGTCCCACGTTGTCCCACGTTGTCCCACGGTGTCCAACGATGTCCAACGGTGTCCAACGGTGACCCACGGTGTCCAACGGTGTCCCACGTTGTCCCACGTTGTCCCACGTTGTCCCACGTTGTCCCACGTTGTCCCACGTTGTCCCACGTTGTCCCACGTTGTCCCACGATGTCCCACGTTGTCCCACGTTGTCCCACGTTGTCCCACGATGTCCCACGTTGTCCCACGTTGTCCCACGTTGTCCCACGTTGTCCCACGATGTCCCACGTTGTCCCACGTTGTCCCACGTTGTCCCACGTTGTCCCACGGTGTCCAACGATGTCCAACGGTGTCCAGCGATGTCCAACGGTGTCCCACGTTGTCCCACGTTTTCCCACGTTGTCCCACGTTGTACCACGGTGTCCAACGATGTCCAACGATGTCCAACGGTGTCCCACGTTGTCCCACGTTGTTCCATGGTTTCCCAGGTTGTCCCACGTTGTCCCACGTTGTCCCACGGTGTACAACGATGTCCAACGGTGTCCAACGGTGTCCAACGGTGTCCAACGGTGTCCCACGTTGTCCCACGTTGTCCCACGTTGTCCCACGTTGTCCCACGTTGTCCCACGATGTCCCACGTTGTCCCACGTTGTCCCACGTTGTCCCACGGTGTCCAACGATGTCCAACGGTGTCCCACGTTGTCCAACGGTGTCCCACGTTGTCCCACGTTGTCCCACGTTGTCCCACGTTGTCCCACGATGTCCCACGTTGTCCCACGTTGTCCCACGTTGTCCCACGTTGTCCCACGTTGTCCCACGTTGTCCCACGTTGTCCCACGTTGTCCCACGTTGTCCCACGTTGTCCCACGTTGTCCCACGGTGTCCAACGATGTCCAACGGTGTCCAACGGTGACCCACGGTGTCCAACGGTGTCCCACGTTGTCCCACGTTGTCCCACGTTGTCCCACGTTGTCCCACGTTGTCCCACGTTGTCCCACGTTGTCCCACGTTGTCCAACGATGTCCAACGGTGTCCCACGTTGTCCCACGTTGTTCCATGGTTTCCCACGTTGTCCCACGTTGTCCCACGTTGTCCCACGGTGTCCAACGATGTCCAACGGTGTCCAACGGTGTCCAACGGTGTCCAACGGTGTCCAACGGTGTCCCACGTTGTCCCACGTTGTCCCACGTTGTCCCACGGTGTCCAACGATATCCAACGGTGTCCCACGTTGTCCCACGTTGTCCCACGTTGTCCCACGTTGTCCCACGTTGTCCCACGATGTCCCACGTTGTCCCACGTTGTCCCACGTTGTCCCACGTTGTCCCACGTTGTCCCACGTTGTCCCACGTTGTCCCACGTTGTCCCACGTTGTCCCACGTTGTCCCACGTTGTCCCACGTTGTCCCACGTTGTCCCACGTTGTCCCACGGTGTCCAACGGTGTCCAACGATGTCCCACGTTGTCCCACGTTGTCCCACGTTGTCCCACGATGTCCCACGTTGTCCCACGTTGTCCCACGTTGTCCCACGTTGTCCCACGTTGTCCCACGTTGTCCCACGTTGTCCCACGTTGTCCCACGTTGTCCCACGGTGTCCAACGATGTCCAACGGTGTCCAGCGATGTCCAACGGTGTCCCACGTTGTCCCACGTTTTCCCACGTTGTCCCACGTTGTCCCACGGTGTCCAACGATGTCCAACGATGTCCAACGGTGTCCCACGTTGTCCCACGTTGTTCCATGGTTTCCCACGTTGTCCCACGTTGTCCCACGTTGTCCCACGGTGTCCAACGATGTCCAACGGTGTCCAACGGTGTCCAACGGTGTCCAACGGTGTCCCACGTTGTCCCACGTTGTCCCACGTTGTCCCACGATGTCCCACGTTGTCCCACGTTGTCCCACGTTGTCCCACGTTGTCCCACGATGTCCCACGTTGTCCCACGTTGTCCCACGTTGTCCCACGTTGTCCAACGATGTCCAACGGTGTCCCACGTTGTCCCACGTTGTGCCACGTTGTCCCACGTTGTCCCACGTTGTCCCACGTTGTCCCACGTTGTCCCACGTTGTCCCACGTTGTCCCACGTTGTCCCACGATGTCCCACGTTGTCCCACGTTGTCCCACGTTGTCCCACGTTGTCCCACGTTGTCCCACGTTGTCCCACGTTGTCCCACGTTGTCCCACGTTGTCCCACGGTGTCCAACGGTGTCCCACGTTGTCCCACGTTTTCCCACGTTGTCCCACGTTGTACCACGGTGTCCAACGATGTCCAACGATGTCCAACGGTGTCCCACGTTGTCCCACGTTGTTCCATGGTTTCCCACGTTGTCCCACGTTGTCCCACGTTGTCCCACGGTGTCCAACGATGTCCAGCGGTGTCCAACGGTGTCCAACGGTGTCCAACGGTGTCCCACGTTGTCCCACGTTGTCCCACGTTGTCCCACGTTGTCCCACGATGTCCCACGTTGTCCCACGTTGTCCCACGTTGTCCCACGATGTCCCACGTTGTCCCACGTTGTCCCACGTTGTCCCACGTTGTCCCACGATGTCCCACGTTGTCCCACGTTGTCCCACGTTGTCCCACGTTGTCCCACGGTGTCCAACGATGTCCAACGGTGTCCAACGGTGTCCCACGGTGTCCAACGGTGTCCCACGTTGTCCCACGTTGTCCCACGTTGTCCCACGTTGTCCCACGTTGTCCCACGATGTCCCACGTTGTCCCACGTTGTCCGACGTTGTCCCACGTTGTCCCACGTTGTCCCACGTTGTCCCACGGTGTCCAACGATGTCCAACGATGTCCAACGGTGTCCCACGTTGTCCCACGTTGTTCCATGGTTTCCCACGTTGTCCCACGTTGTCCCACGTTGTCCCACGGTGTCCAACGATGTCCAACGGTGTCCAACGGTGTCCAACGGTGTCCAACGGTGTCCCACGTTGTCCCACGTTGTCCCACGTTGTCCCACGTTGTCCCACGTTGTCCCACGATGTCCCACGTTGTCCCACGTTGTCCCACGTTGTCCCACGATGTCCCACGTTGTCCCACGTTGTCCCACGTTGTCCCACGTTGTCCCACGATGTCCCACGTTGTCCCACGTTGTCCCACGTTGTCCCACGTTGTCCCACGGTGTCCAACGATGTCCAACGGTGTCCAACGGTGTCCCACGGTGTTCAACGGTGTCCCACGTTGTCCCACGTTGTCCCACGTTGTCCCACGTTGTCCCACGTTGTCCCACGTTGTCCCACGTTGTCCCACGTTGTCCCACGTTGTCCCATGTTGTCCAACGATGTCCAACGGTGTCCCACGTTGTCCCACGTTGTTCCATGGTTTCCCACGTTGTCCCACGTTGTCCCACGTTGTCCCACGGTGTCCAACGATGTCCAACGGTGTCCAACGGTGTCCAACGGTGTCCAACGGTGTCCCACGTTGTCCCACGTTGTCCCACGTTGTCCCACGGTGTCCAACGATGTCCAACGGTGTCCCACGTTGTCCCACGTTGTCCCACGTTGTCCCACGTTGTCCCACGTTGTCCCACGATGTCCCACGTTGTCCCACGTTGTCCCACGTTGTTCCATGGTTTCCCACGTTGTCCCACGTTGTCCCACGTTGTCCCACGGTGTCCAACGATGTCCAACGGTGTCCCACGTTGTCCCACGGTGTCCAACGATATCCAACGGTGTCCAGCGATGTCCAACGGTGTCCCACGTTGTCCCACGTTTTCCCACGTTGTCCCACGTTGTCCCACGGTGTCCAACGATGTCCAACGATGTCCAACGGTGTCCCACGTTGTCCCACGTTGTTCCATGGTTTCCCACGTTGTCCCACGTTGTCCCACGTTGTCCCACGGTGTCCAACGATGTCCAACGGTGTCCAACGGTGTCCAACGGTGTCCCACGTTGTCCAACGGTGTCCCACGTTGTCCCACGTTGTCCCACGTTGTCCCACGTTGTCCCACGATGTCCCACGTTGTCCCACGTTGTCCCACGTTGTCCCACGGTGTCCAACGGTGTCCCACGTTGTCCCACGATGTCCCACGTTGTCCCACGTTGTCCCACGTTGTCCCACGTTGTCCCACGTTGTCCCACGTTGTCCCACGTTGTCCCACGTTGTCCCACGTTGTCCCACGTTGTCCCACGTTGTCCCACGTTGTCCCACGTTGTCCCACGTTGTCCCACGTTGTCCCACGGTGTCCAACGGTGTCCAACGATGTCCCACGTTGTCCCACGTTGTCCCACGTTGTCCCACGTTGTCCCACGATGTCCCACGTTGTCCCACGTTGTCCCACGTTGTCCCACGTTGTCCCACGTTGTCCCACGTTGTCCCACGTTGTCCCACGTTGTCCCACGTTGTCCCACGATGTCCCACGTTGTCCCACGTTGTCCCACGTTGTCCCACGTTGTCCCACGGTGTCCAACGATGTCCAACGGTGTCCAACGGTGTCCCACGGTGTCCAACGGTGTCCCACGTTGTCCCACGTTGTCCCACGTTGTCCCACGTTGTCCCACGTTGTCCCACGATGTCCCACGTTGTCCCACGTTGTCCGACGTTGTCCCACGTTGTCCCACGTTGTCCCACGTTGTCCCACGGTGTCCAACGATGTCCAACGATGTCCAACGGTGTCCCACGTTGTCCCACGTTGTTCCATGGTTTCCCACGTTGTCCCACGTTGTCCCACGTTGTCCCACGGTGTCCAACGATGTCCAACAGTGTCCAACGGTGTCCAACGGTGTCCAACGGTGTCCCACGTTGTCCCACGTTGTCCCACGTTGTCCCACGATGTCCCACGTTGTCCCACGTTGTCCCACGTTGTCCCACGTTGTCCCACGTTGTCCCACGTTGTCCCACGTTGTCCCACGTTGTCCCACGTTGTCCCACGTTGTCCCACGTTGTCCCACGTTGTCCCACGTTGTCCCACGTTGTCCCACGGTGTCCAACGGTGTCCAACGATGTCCCACGTTGTCCCACGTTGTCCCACGATGTCCCACGTTGTCCCACGTTGTCCGACGTTGTCCCACGTTGTCCCACGTTGTCCCACGTTGTCCCACGGTGTCCAACGATGTCCAACGATGTCCAACGGTGTCCCACGTTGTCCCACGTTGTTCCATGGTTTCCCACGTTGTCCCACGTTGTCCCACGTTGTCCCACGGTGTCCAACGATGTCCAACAGTGTCCAACGGTGTCCAACGGTGTCCAACGGTGTCCCACGTTGTCCCACGTTGCCCACGTTGTCCCACGTTGTCCCACGTTGTCCCACGATGTCCCACGTTGTCCCACGTTGTCCCACGTTGTCCCACGATGTCCCACGTTGTCCCACGTTGTCCCACGTTGTCCCACGTTGTCCCACGATGTCCCACGTTGTCCCACGTTGTCCCACGTTGTCCCACGTTGTCCCACGGTGTCCCACGGTGTCCAACGATGTCCAACGGTGTCCCACGTTGTCCAACGGTGTCCCACGTTGTCCCACGTTGTCCCACGTTGTCCCACGTTGTCCCACGTTGTCCCACGTTGTCCCACGTTGTCCCACGTTGTCCCACGGTGTCCAACGATGTCCAACGGTGTCCAACGGTGTCCCACGGTGTCCAACGGTGTCCCACGTTGTCCCACGTTGTCCCACGTTGTCCCACGTTGTCCCACGTTGTCCCACGTTGTCCCACGTTGTCCCACGTTGTCCCACGTTGTCCAACGATGTCCAACGGTGTCCCACGTTGTCCCACGTTGTTCCATGGTTTCGCACGTTGTCCCACGTTGTCCCACGTTGTCCCACGGTATCCAACGGTGTCCAACGGTGTCCAACGGTGTCCAACGGTGTCCAACGGTGTCCCACGTTGTCCCACGTTGTCCCACGTTGTCCCACGGTGTCCAACGATGTCCAACGGTGTCCCACGTTGTCCCACGTTGTCCCACGTTGTCCCACGTTGTCCCACGTTGTCCCACGATGTCCCACGTTGTCCCACGTTGTCCCACGTTGTCCCACGTTGTCCCACGTTGTCCCACGTTGTCCCACGTTGTCCCACGTTGTCCCACGTTGTCCCACGTTGTCCCACGTTGTCCCACGGTGTCCAACGATGTCCAACGGTGTCCAACGGTGTCCCACGGTGTCCAACGGTGTCCCACGTTGTCCCACGTTGTCCCACGTTGTCCCACGTTGTCCCACGTTGTCCCACGTTGTCCCACGTTGTCCAACGATGTCCAACGGTGTCCCACGTTGTCCCACGTTGTTCCATGGCTTCCCACGTTGTCCCACGTTGTCCCACGTTGTCCCACGGTGTCCAACGATGTCCAACGGTGTCCAACGGTGTCCAACGGTGTCCAACGGTGTCCCACGTTGTCCCACGTTGTCCCACGTTGTCCCACGGTGTCCAACGATGTCCAACGGTGTCCCACGTTGTCCCACGTTGTCCCACGTTGTCCCACGTTGTCCCAAGTTGTCCCACGATGTCCCACGTTGTCCCACGTTGTCCCACGTTGTCCCACGTTGTCCCACGTTGTCCCACGTTGTCCCACGTTGTCCCACGGTGTCCAACGATGTCCAACGGTGTCCAACGGTGTCCCACGGTGTCCAACGGTGTCCCACGTTGTCCCACGTTGTCCCACGTTGTCCCACGTTGTCCCACGTTGTCCCACGTTGTCCCACGTTGTCCCACGTTGTCCCACGTTGTCCCACGGTGTCCAACGATGTCCAACGGTGTCCAACGGTGTCCAACGGTGTCCAACGATGTCCAACGGTGTCCAACGGTGTCCCACGGTGTCCAACGGTGTCCCACGTTGTCCCACGTTGTCCCACGTTGTCCCACGTTGTCCCACGTTGTCCCACGTTGTCCAACGATGTCCAACGGTGTCCCACGTTGTCCCACGTTGTCCAACGATGTCCAACGGTGTCCCACGTTGTCCCACGTTGTCCCACGTTGTCCCACGTTGTCCCACGGTGTCCCACGGTGTCCAACGATGTCCAACGGTGTCCAACGGTGTCCCACGGTGTCCAACGGTGTCCCACGTTGTCCCACGTTGTCCCACGTTGTCCCACGTTGTCCCACGTTGTCCCACGTTGTCCCACGTTGTCCCACGTTGTCCCACGTTGTCCCACGGTGTCCAACGATGTCCAACGGTGTCCAACGGTGTCCAACGGTGTCCAACGATGTCCAACGGTGTCCAACGGTGTCCCACGGTGTCCCACGGTGTCCCACGTTGTCCCACGTTGTCCCACGTTGTCCCACGTTGTCCCACGTTGTCCCACGTTGTCCCACGTTGTCCCACGTTGTCCCACGATGTCCCACGTTGTCCAACGATGTCCAACGGTGTCCCACGTTGTCCCACGTTGTTCCATGGTTTCCCACGTTGTCCCACGTTGTCCCACGTTGTCCCACGGTGTCCAACGATGTCCAACGGTGTCCAACGGTGTCCAACGGTGTCCAACGGTGTCCCACGTTGTCCCACGTTGTCCCACGTTGTCCCACGGTGTCCAACGATGTCCAACGGTGTCCCACGTTGTCCCACGTTGTCCCACGTTGTCCCACGTTGTCCCACGTTGTCCCACGATGTCCCACGTTGTCCCACGTTGTCCCACGTTGTCCCACGTTGTCCCACGTTGTCCCACGTTGTCCCACGTTGTCCCACGTTGTCCCACGTTGTCCCACGTTGTCCCACGTTGTCCCACGTTGTCCCACGTTGTCCCACGTTGTCCCACGGTGTCCAACGGTGTCCAACGATGTCCAACGTTGTCCCACGTTGTCCCACGTTGTCCCACGATGTCCCACGTTGTCCCACGTTGTCCCACGTTGTCCCACGTTGTCCCACGTTGTCCCACGTTGTCCCACGTTGTCCCACGTTGTCCCACGTTGTCCCACGGTGTCCAACGATGTCCAACGGTGTCCCACGTTGTCCCACGTTGTTCCATGGTTTCCCACGTTGTCCCACGTTGTCCCACGTTGTCCCACGGTGTCCAACGATGTCCAACGGTGTCCAACGGTGTCCAACGGTGTCCAACGGTGTCCCACGTTGTCCCACGTTGTCCCACGTTGTCCCACGGTGTCCAACGATGTCCAACGGTGTCCCACGTTGTCCCACGTTGTCCCACGTTGTCCCACGTTGTCCCACGTTGTCCCACGATGTCCCACGTTGTCCCACGTTGTCCCACGTTGTCCCACGTTGTCCCACGTTGTCCCACGTTGTCCCACGTTGTCCCACGTTGTCCCACGTTGTCCCACGTTGTCCCACGTTGTCCCACGTTGTCCCACGTTGTCCCACGTTGTCCCACGGTGTCCAACGGTGTCCAACGATGTCCAACGTTGTCCCACGTTGTCCCACGTTGTCCCACGATGTCCCACGTTGTCCCACGTTGTCCCACGTTGTCCCACGTTGTCCCACGTTGTCCCACGTTGTCCCACGTTGTCCCACGTTGTCCCACGTTGTCCCACGTTGTCCCACGTTGTCCCACGGTGTCCAACGATGTCCAACGGTGTCCAACGGTGTCCCACGGTGTCCAACGGTGTCCCACGTTGTCCCACGTTGTCCCACGTTGTCCCACGTTGTCCCACGTTGTCCCACGATGTCCCACGTTGTCCCACGTTGTCCCACGTTGTCCCACGTTGTCCCACGTTGTCCCACGTTGTCCCACGTTGTCCCACGTTGTCCCACGTTGTCCCACGGTGTCCAACGATGTCCAACGGTGTCCAGCGATGTCCAACGGTGTCCCACGTTGTCCCACGTTTTCCCACGTTGTCCCACGTTGTCCCACGGTGTCCAACGATGTCCAACGATGTCCAACGGTGTCCCACGTTGTCCCACGTTGTCCCACGTTGTCCCACGTTGTCCCACGTTGTCCCACGTTGTCCCACGGTGTCCAACGATGTCCAACGGTGTCCAACGGTGTCCCACGGTGTCCAACGGTGTCCCACGTTGTCCCACGTTGTCCCACGTTGTCCCACGTTGTCCCACGTTGTCCCACGTTGTCCAACGATGTCCAACGGTGTCCCACGTTGTCCCACGTTGTTCCATGGTTTCCCACGTTGTCCCACGTTGTCCCACGTTGTCCCACGTTGTCCCACGTTGTCCCACGGTGTCCCACGGTGTCCAACGATGTCCCACGTTGTCCCACGTTGTCCCACGTTGTCCCACGTTGTCCCACGTTGTCCCACGATGTCCCACGTTGTCCCACGTTGTCCCACGTTGTCCCACGTTGTCCCACGTTGTCCAACGATGTCCAACGGTGTCCCACGTTGTCCCACGTTGTTCCATGGTTTCCCACGTTGTCCCACGTTGTCCCACGTTGTCCCACGTTGTCCCACGTTGTCCCACGGTGTCCCACGGTGTCCAACGATGTCCAACGGTGTCCCACGTTGTCCCACGTTGTCCCACGTTGTCCCACGTTGTCCCACGTTGTCCCACGATGTCCCACGTTGTCCCACGTTGTCCCACGTTGTCCCACGTTGTCCCACGTTGTCCCACGTTGTCCCACGTGGTCCCACGTTGTCCCACGTTGTCCCACGGTGTCCAACGATGTCCAACGGTGTCCCACGTTGTCCAACGGTGTCCCACGTTGTCCCACGTTGTCCCACGTTGTCCCACGTTGTCCCACGATGTCCCACGTTGTCCCACGTTGTCCCACGTTGTCCCACGTTGTCCCACGTTGTCCCACGTTGTCCCACGTTGTCCCACGTTGTCCCACGTTGTCCCACGGTGTCCAACGATGTCCAACGGTGTCCAACGGTGTCCCACGGTGTCCAACGGTGTCCCACGTTGTCCCACGTTGTCCCACGTTGTCCCACGTTGTCCCACGTTGTCCCACGTTGTCCCACGTTGTCCAACGATGTCCAACGGTGTCCCACGTTGTCCCACGTTGTTCCATGGTTTCCCACGTTGTCCCACGTTGTCCCACGTTGTCCCACGGTGTCCAACGATGTCCAACGGTGTCCAACGGTGTCCAACGGTGTCCAACGGTGTCCCACGTTGTCCCACGTTGTCCCACGTTGTCCCACGGTGTCCAACGATGTCCAACGGTGTCCCACGTTGTCCCACGTTGTCCCACGTTGTCCCACGTTGTCCCACGTTGTCCCACGATGTCCCACGTTGTCCCACGTTGTCCCACGTTGTCCCACGTTGTCCCACGTTGTCCCACGTTGTCCCACGTTGTCCCACGTTGTCCCACGTTGTCCCACGTTGTCCCACGTTGTCCCACGTTGTCCCACGTTGTCCCACGTTGTCCCACGTTGTCCCACGTTGTCCCACGGTGTCCAACGGTGTCCAACGATGTCCCACGTTGTCCCACGTTGTCCCACGTTGTCCCACGTTGTCCCACGATGTCCCACGTTGTCCCACGTTGTCCCACGTTGTCCCCCGTTGTCCCACGTTGTCCCACGTTGTCCCACGTTGTCCCACGTTGTCCCACGTTGTCCCACGTTGTCCCACGGTGTCCAACGATGTCCAACGGTGTCCAGCGATGTCCAACGGTGTCCCACGTTGTCCCACGTTTTCCCACGTTGTCCCACGTTGTACCACGGTGTCCAACGATGTCCAACGATGTCCAACGGTGTCCCACGTTGTCCCACGTTGTTCCATGGTTTCCCAGGTTGTCCCACGTTGTCCCACGTTGTTCCATGGTTTCCCACGTTGTCCCACGTTGTCCCACGTTGTCCCACGTTGTCCCACGTTGTCCCACGGTGTCCCACGGTGTCCAACGATGTCCAACGGTGTCCCACGTTGTCCCACGTTGTCCCACGTTGTCCCACGTTGTCCCACGTTGTCCCACGATGTCCCACGTTGTCCCACGTTGTCCCACGTTGTCCCACGTTGTCCCACGTTGTCCCACGTTGTCCCACGTGGTCCCACGTTGTCCCACGTTGTCCCACGGTGTCCAACGATGTCCAACGGTGTCCCACGTTGTCCAACGGTGTCCCACGTTGTCCCACGTTGTCCCACGTTGTCCCACGTTGTCCCACGATGTCCCACGTTGTCCCACGTTGTCCCACGTTGTCCCACGTTGTCCCACGTTGTCCCACGTTGTCCCACGTTGTCCCACGTTGTCCCACGTTGTCCCACGGTGTCCAACGATGTCCAACGGTGTCCAACGGTGTCCCACGGTGTCCAACGGTGTCCCACGTTGTCCCACGTTGTCCCACGTTGTCCCACGTTGTCCCACGTTGTCCCACGTTGTCCCACGTTGTCCAACGATGTCCAACGGTGTCCCACGTTGTCCCACGTTGTTCCATGGTTTCCCACGTTGTCCCACGTTGTCCCACGTTGTCCCACGGTGTCCAACGATGTCCAACGGTGTCCAACGGTGTCCAACGGTGTCCAACGGTGTCCCACGTTGTCCCACGTTGTCCCACGTTGTCCCACGGTGTCCAACGATGTCCAACGGTGTCCCACGTTGTCCCACGTTGTCCCACGTTGTCCCACGTTGTCCCACGTTGTCCCACGTTGTCCCACGTTGTCCCACGTTGTCCCACGTTGTCCCACGTTGTCCCACGTTGTCCCACGTTGTCCCACGTTGTCCCACGTTGTCCCACGTTGTCCCACGTTGTCCCACGTTGTCCCACGTTGTCCCACGTTGTCCCACGGTGTCCAACGGTGTCCAACGATGTCCCACGTTGTCCCACGTTGTCCCACGTTGTCCCACGTTGTCCCACGATGTCCCACGTTGTCCCACGTTGTCCCACGTTGTCCCCCGTTGTCCCACGTTGTCCCACGTTGTCCCACGTTGTCCCACGTTGTCCCACGTTGTCCCACGTTGTCCCACGGTGTCCAACGATGTCCAACGGTGTCCAGCGATGTCCAACGGTGTCCCACGTTGTCCCACGTTTTCCCACGTTGTCCCACGTTGTACCACGGTGTCCAACGATGTCCAACGATGTCCAACGGTGTCCCACGTTGTCCCACGTTGTTCCATGGTTTCCCAGGTTGTCCCACGTTGTCCCACGTTGTCCCACGGTGTACAACGATGTCCAACGGTGTCCAACGGTGTCCAACGGTGTCCAACGGTGTCCCACGTTGTCCCACGTTGTCCCACGTTGTCCCACGTTGTCCCACGTTGTCCCACGGTGTCCCACGTTGTCCCACGTTGTCCCACGTTGTCCCACGGTGTCCAACGATGTCCAACGGTGTCCCACGTTGTCCAACGGTGTCCCACGTTGTCCCACGTTGTCCCACGTTGTCCCACGTTGTCCCACGATGTCCCACGTTGTCCCACGTTGTCCCACGTTGTCCCACGTTGTCCCACGTTGTCCCACGTTGTCCCACGTTGTCCCACGTTGTCCCACGTTGTCCCACGTTGTCCCACGGTGTCCAACGATGTCCAACGGTGTCCAACGGTGTCCCACGGTGTCCAACGGTGTCCCACGTTGTCCCACGTTGTCCCACGTTGTCCCACGTTGTCCCACGTTGTCCCACGTTGTCCCACGTTGTCCCACGTTGTCCAACGATGTCCAACGGTGTCCCACGTTGTCCCACGTTGTTCCATGGTTTCCCACGTTGTCCCACGTTGTCCCACGTTGTCCCACGTTGTCCCACGTTGTCCCACGGTGTCCAACGATGTCCAACGATGTCCAACGGTGTCCCACGTTGTCCCACGTTGTTCCATGGTTTCCCACGTTGTCCCACGTTGTCCCACGTTGTCCCACGGTGTCCAACGATGTCCAACAGTGTCCAACGGTGTCCAACGGTGTCCAACGGTGTCCCACGTTGTCCCACGTTGCCCACGTTGTCCCACGTTGTCCCACGTTGTCCCACGATGTCCCACGTTGTCCCACGTTGTCCCACGTTGTCCCACGATGTCCCACGTTGTCCCACGTTGTCCCACGTTGTCCCACGTTGTCCCACGATGTCCCACGTTGTCCCACGTTGTCCCACGTTGTCCCACGTTGTCCCACGTTGTCCCACGGTGTCCAACGATGTCCAACGGTGTCCCACGTTGTCCAACGGTGTCCCACGTTGTCCCACGTTGTCCCACGTTGTCCCACGTTGTCCCACGTTGTCCCACGTTGTCCCACGTTGTCCCACGTTGTCCCACGTTGTCCCACGGTGTCCAACGATGTCCAACGGTGTCCAACGGTGTCCCACGGTGTCCAACGGTGTCCCACGTTGTCCCACGTTGTCCCACGTTGTCCCACGTTGTCCCACGTTGTCCCACGTTGTCCCACGTTGTCCCACGTTGTCCCACGTTGTCCAACGATGTCCAACGGTGTCCCACGTTGTCCCACGTTGTTCCATGGTTTCGCACGTTGTCCCACGTTGTCCCACGTTGTCCCACGGTATCCAACGGTGTCCAACGGTGTCCAACGGTGTCCAACGGTGTCCAACGGTGTCCCACGTTGTCCCACGTTGTCCCACGTTGTCCCACGGTGTCCAACGATGTCCAACGGTGTCCCACGTTGTCCCACGTTGTCCCACGTTGTCCCACGTTGTCCCACGTTGTCCCACGTTGTCCCACGTTGTCCCACGTTGTCCCACGTTGTCCCACGTTGTCCCACGTTGTCCCACGTTGTCCCACGTTGTCCCACGTTGTCCCACGTTGTCCCACGTTGTCCCACGTTGTCCCACGGTGTCCAACGATGTCCAACGGTGTCCAACGGTGTCCCACGGTGTCCAACGGTGTCCCACGTTGTCCCACGTTGTCCCACGTTGTCCCACGTTGTCCCACGTTGTCCCACGTTGTCCCACGTTGTCCAACGATGTCCAACGGTGTCCCACGTTGTCCCACGTTGTTCCATGGCTTCCCACGTTGTCCCACGTTGTCCCACGTTGTCCCACGGTGTCCAACGATGTCCAACGGTGTCCAACGGTGTCCAACGGTGTCCAACGGTGTCCCACGTTGTCCCACGTTGTCCCACGTTGTCCCACGGTGTCCAACGATGTCCAACGGTGTCCCACGTTGTCCCACGTTGTCCCACGTTGTCCCACGTTGTCCCAAGTTGTCCCACGATGTCCCACGTTGTCCCACGTTGTCCCACGTTGTCCCACGTTGTCCCACGTTGTCCCACGTTGTCCCACGTTGTCCCACGGTGTCCAACGATGTCCAACGGTGTCCAACGGTGTCCCACGGTGTCCAACGGTGTCCCACGTTGTCCCACGTTGTCCCACGTTGTCCCACGTTGTCCCACGTTGTCCCACGTTGTCCCACGTTGTCCCACGTTGTCCCACGTTGTCCCACGTTGTCCCACGGTGTCCAACGATGTCCAACGGTGTCCAACGGTGTCCAACGGTGTCCAACGATGTCCAACGGTGTCCAACGGTGTCCCACGGTGTCCAACGGTGTCCCACGTTGTCCCACGTTGTCCCACGTTGTCCCACGTTGTCCCACGTTGTCCCACGTTGTCCAACGATGTCCAACGGTGTCCCACGTTGTCCCACGTTGTCCAACGATGTCCAACGGTGTCCCACGTTGTCCCACGTTGTCCCACGTTGTCCCACGTTGTCCCACGTTGTCCCACGGTGTCCAACGATGTCCAACGGTGTCCAACGGTGTCCCACGGTGTCCAACGGTGTCCCACGTTGTCCCACGTTGTCCCACGTTGTCCCACGTTGTCCCACGTTGTCCCACGTTGTCCCACGTTGTCCCACGTTGTCCCACGTTGTCCCACGGTGTCCAACGATGTCCAACGGTGTCCAACGGTGTCCAACGGTGTCCAACGATGTCCAACGGTGTCCAACGGTGTCCCACGGTGTCCAACGGTGTCCCACGTTGTCCCACGTTGTCCCACGTTGTCCCACGTTGTCCCACGTTGTCCCACGTTGTCCCACGTTGTCCCACGTTGTCCCACGATGTCCCACGTTGTCCAACGATGTCCAACGGTGTCCCACGTTGTCCCACGTTGTTCCATGGTTTCCCACGTTGTCCCACGTTGTCCCACGTTGTCCCACGGTGTCCAACGATGTCCAACGGTGTCCAACGGTGTCCAACGGTGTCCAACGGTGTCCCACGTTGTCCCACGTTGTCCCACGTTGTCCCACGGTGTCCAACGATGTCCAACGGTGTCCCACGTTGTCCCACGTTGTCCCACGTTGTCCCACGTTGTCCCACGTTGTCCCACGATGTCCCACGTTGTCCCACGTTGTCCCACGTTGTCCCACGTTGTCCCACGTTGTCCCACGTTGTCCCACGTTGTCCCACGTTGTCCCACGTTGTCCCACGTTGTCCCACGTTGTCCCACGTTGTCCCACGTTGTCCCACGTTGTCCCACGGTGTCCCACGGTGTCCAACGATGTCCAACGTTGTCCCACGTTGTCCCACGTTGTCCCACGATGTCCCACGTTGTCCCACGTTGTCCCACGTTGTCCCACGTTGTCCCACGTTGTCCCACGTTGTCCCACGTTGTCCCACGTTGTCCCACGTTGTCCCACGTTGTCCCACGTTGTCCCACGGTGTCCAACGATGTCCAACGGTGTCCCACGTTGTCCCACGTTGTTCCATGGTTTCCCACGTTGTCCCACGTTGTCCCACGTTGTCCCACGGTGTCCAACGATGTCCAACGGTGTCCAACGGTGTCCAACGGTGTCCAACGGTGTCCCACGTTGTCCCACGTTGTCCCACGTTGTCCCACGGTGTCCAACGATGTCCAACGGTGTCCCACGTTGTCCCACGTTGTCCCACGTTGTCCCACGTTGTCCCACGTTGTCCCACGATGTCCCACGTTGTCCCACGTTGTCCCACGTTGTCCCACGGTGTCCCACGTTGTCCCACGTTGTCCCACGGTGTCCCACGTTGTCCCACGTTGTCCCACGTTGTCCCACGTTGTCCCACGTTGTCCCACGTTGTCCCACGTTGTCCCACGGTGTCCCACGGTGTCCAACGATGTCCAACGTTGTCCCACGTTGTCCCACGTTGTCCCACGATGTCCCACGTTGTCCCACGTTGTCCCACGTTGTCCCACGTTGTCCCACGTTGTCCCACGTTGTCCCACGTTGTCCCACGTTGTCCCACGTTGTCCCACGTTGTCCCACGTTGTCCCACGGTGTCCAACGATGTCCAACGGTGTCCAACGGTGTCCCACGGTGTCCAACGGTGTCCCACGTTGTCCCACGTTGTCCCACGTTGTCCCACGTTGTCCCACGTTGTCCCACGATGTCCCACGTTGTCCCACGTTGTCCCACGTTGTCCCACGTTGTCCCACGTTGTCCCACGTTGTCCCACGTTGTCCCACGTTGTCCCACGTTGTCCCACGGTGTCCAACGATGTCCAACGGTGTCCAGCGATGTCCAACGGTGTCCCACGTTGTCCCACGTTTTCCCACGTTGTCCCACGTTGTCCCACGGTGTCCAACGATGTCCAACGATGTCCAACGGTGTCCCACGTTGTCCCACGTTGTCCCACGTTGTCCCACGTTGTCCCACGTTGTCCCACGTTGTCCCACGGTGTCCAACGATGTCCAACGGTGTCCAACGGTGTCCCACGGTGTCCAACGGTGTCCCACGTTGTCCCACGTTGTCCCACGTTGTCCCACGTTGTCCCACGTTGTCCCACGTTGTCCAACGATGTCCAACGGTGTCCCACGTTGTCCCACGTTGTTCCATGGTTTCCCACGTTGTCCCACGTTGTCCCACGTTGTCCCACGTTGTCCCACGTTGTCCCACGGTGTCCCACGGTGTCCAACGATGTCCAACGGTGTCCCACGTTGTCCCACGTTGTCCCACGTTGTCCCACGTTGTCCCACGTTGTCCCACGATGTCCCACGTTGTCCCACGTTGTCCCACGTTGTCCCACGTTGTCCCACGTTGTCCAACGATGTCCAACGGTGTCCCACGTTGTCCCACGTTGTTCCATGGTTTCCCACGTTGTCCCACGTTGTCCCACGTTGTCCCACGTTGTCCCACGTTGTCCCACGGTGTCCCACGGTGTCCCACGTTGTCCCACGTTGTTCCATGGTTTCCCACGTTGTCCCACGTTGTCCCACGTTGTCCCACGGTGTCCAACGATGTCCAACGGTGTCCAACGGTGTCCAACGGTGTCCAACGGTGTCCCACGTTGTCCCACGTTGTCCCACGTTGTCCCACGGTGTCCAACGATGTCCAACGGTGTCCCACGTTGTCCCACGTTGTCCCACGTTGTCCCACGTTGTCCCACGTTGTCCCACGATGTCCCACGTTGTCCCACGTTGTCCCACGTTGTCCCACGTTGTCCCACGTTGTCCCACGTTGTCCCACGTTGTCCCACGTTGTCCCACGTTGTCCCACGTTGTCCCACGTTGTCCCACGTTGTCCCACGTTGTCCCACGTTCTCCCACGTTGTCCCACGTTGTCCCACGGTGTCCAACGGTGTCCAACGATGTCCCACGTTGTCCCACGTTGTCCCACGTTGTCCCACGTTGTCCCACGATGTCCCACGTTGTCCCACGTTGTCCCACGTTGTCCCCCGTTGTCCCACGTTGTCCCACGTTGTCCCACGTTGTCCCACGTTGTCCCACGTTGTCCCACGTTGTCCCACGGTGTCCAACGATGTCCAACGGTGTCCAGCGATGTCCAACGGTGTCCCACGTTGTCCCACGTTTTCCCACGTTGTCCCACGTTGTACCACGGTGTCCAACGATGTCCAACGATGTCCAACGGTGTCCCACGTTGTCCCACGTTGTTCCATGG
The DNA here is from genome assembly GCF_910591885.1 of Bombus terrestris. Lineage (NCBI taxonomy): Eukaryota > Metazoa > Arthropoda > Insecta > Hymenoptera > Apidae > Bombus > Bombus terrestris. The sequence continues at coordinate 48,044 of NW_025963616.1, read as the reverse complement.
TTTCCCAGGTTGTCCCACGTTGTCCCACGTTGTTCCATGGTTTCCCACGTTGTCCCACGTTGTCCCACGTTGTCCCACGTTGTCCCACGTTGTCCCACGGTGTCCCACGGTGTCCAACGATGTCCAACGGTGTCCCACGTTGTCCCACGTTGTCCCACGTTGTCCCACGTTGTCCCACGTTGTCCCACGATGTCCCACGTTGTCCCACGTTGTCCCACGTTGTCCCACGTTGTCCCACGTTGTCCCACGTTGTCCCACGTGGTCCCACGTTGTCCCACGTTGTCCCACGGTGTCCAACGATGTCCAACGGTGTCCCACGTTGTCCAACGGTGTCCCACGTTGTCCCACGTTGTCCCACGTTGTCCCACGTTGTCCCACGATGTCCCACGTTGTCCCACGTTGTCCCACGTTGTCCCACGTTGTCCCACGTTGTCCCACGTTGTCCCACGTTGTCCCACGTTGTCCCACGTTGTCCCACGGTGTCCAACGATGTCCAACGGTGTCCAACGGTGTCCCACGGTGTCCAACGGTGTCCCACGTTGTCCCACGTTGTCCCACGTTGTCCCACGTTGTCCCACGTTGTCCCACGTTGTCCCACGTTGTCCAACGATGTCCAACGGTGTCCCACGTTGTCCCACGTTGTTCCATGGTTTCCCACGTTGTCCCACGTTGTCCCACGTTGTCCCACGGTGTCCAACGATGTCCAACGGTGTCCAACGGTGTCCAACGGTGTCCAACGGTGTCCCACGTTGTCCCACGTTGTCCCACGTTGTCCCACGGTGTCCAACGATGTCCAACGGTGTCCCACGTTGTCCCACGTTGTCCCACGTTGTCCCACGTTGTCCCACGTTGTCCCACGATGTCCCACGTTGTCCCACGTTGTCCCACGTTGTCCCACGTTGTCCCACGTTGTCCCACGTTGTCCCACGTTGTCCCACGTTGTCCCACGTTGTCCCACGTTGTCCCACGTTGTCCCACGTTGTCCCACGTTGTCCCACGTTGTCCCACGTTGTCCCACGTTGTCCCACGGTGTCCAACGGTGTCCAACGATGTCCCACGTTGTCCCACGTTGTCCCACGTTGTCCCACGTTGTCCCACGATGTCCCACGTTGTCCCACGTTGTCCCACGTTGTCCCCCGTTGTCCCACGTTGTCCCACGTTGTCCCACGTTGTCCCACGTTGTCCCACGTTGTCCCACGTTGTCCCACGGTGTCCAACGATGTCCAACGGTGTCCCACGTTGTCCCACGTTGTTCCATGGTTTCCCAGGTTGTCCCACGTTGTCCCACGTTGTCCCACGGTGTACAACGATGTCCAACGGTGTCCAACGGTGTCCAACGGTGTCCAACGGTGTCCCACGTTGTCCCACGTTGTCCCACGTTGTCCCACGTTGTCCCACGTTGTCCCACGATGTCCCACGTTGTCCCACGTTGTCCCACGTTGTCCCACGGTGTCCAACGATGTCCAACGGTGTCCCACGTTGTCCAACGGTGTCCCACGTTGTCCCACGTTGTCCCACGTTGTCCCACGTTGTCCCACGATGTCCCACGTTGTCCCACGTTGTCCCACGTTGTCCCACGTTGTCCCACGTTGTCCCACGTTGTCCCACGTTGTCCCACGTTGTCCCACGTTGTCCCACGTTGTCCCACGTTGTCCCACGGTGTCCAACGATGTCCAACGGTGTCCAACGGTGTCCCACGGTGTCCAACGGTGTCCCACGTTGTCCCACGTTGTCCCACGTTGTCCCACGTTGTCCCACGTTGTCCCACGTTGTCCCACGTTGTCCCACGTTGTCCAACGATGTCCAACGGTGTCCCACGTTGTCCCACGTTGTTCCATGGTTTCCCACGTTGTCCCACGTTGTCCCACGTTGTCCCACGGTGTCCAACGATGTCCAACGGTGTCCAACGGTGTCCAACGGTGTCCAACGGTGTCCAACGGTGTCCCACGTTGTCCCACGTTGTCCCACGTTGTCCCACGGTGTCCAACGATGTCCAACGGTGTCCCACGTTGTCCCACGTTGTCCCACGTTGTCCCACGTTGTCCCACGTTGTCCCACGATGTCCCACGTTGTCCCACGTTGTCCCACGTTGTCCCACGTTGTCCCACGTTGTCCCACGTTGTCCCACGTTGTCCCACGTTGTCCCACGTTGTCCCACGTTGTCCCACGTTGTCCCACGGTGTCCAACGGTGTCCAACGATGTCCCACGTTGTCCCACGTTGTCCCACGTTGTCCCACGTTGTCCCACGATGTCCCACGTTGTCCCACGTTGTCCCACGTTGTCCCACGTTGTCCCACGTTGTCCCACGTTGTCCCACGTTGTCCCACGTTGTCCCACGTTGTCCCACGGTGTCCAACGATGTCCAACGGTGTCCAGCGATGTCCAACGGTGTCCCACGTTGTCCCACGTTTTCCCACGTTGTCCCACGTTGTCCCACGGTGTCCAACGATGTCCAACGATGTCCAACGGTGTCCCACGTTGTCCCACGTTGTTCCATGGTTTCCCACGTTGTCCCACGTTGTCCCACGTTGTCCCACGGTGTCCAACGATGTCCAACGGTGTCCAACGGTGTCCAACGGTGTCCAACGGTGTCCCACGTTGTCCCACGTTGTCCCACGTTGTCCCACGATGTCCCACGTTGTCCCACGTTGTCCCACGTTGTCCCACGTTGTCCCACGATGTCCCACGTTGTCCCACGTTGTCCCACGTTGTCCCACGTTGTCCAACGATGTCCAACGGTGTCCCACGTTGTCCCACGTTGTGCCACGTTGTCCCACGTTGTCCCACGTTGTCCCACGTTGTCCCACGGTGTCCAACGATGTCCAACGATGTCCAACGGTGTCCCACGTTGTCCCACGTTGTTCCATGGTTTCCCACGTTGTCCCACGTTGTCCCACGTTGTCCCACGGTGTCCAACGATGTCCAACGGTGTCCAACGGTGTCCAACGGTGTCCAACGGTGTCCCACGTTGTCCCACGTTGTCCCACGTTGTCCCACGTTGTCCCACGATGTCCCACGTTGTCCCACGTTGTCCCACGTTGTCCCACGATGTCCCACGTTGTCCCACGTTGTCCCACGTTGTCCCACGTTGTCCCACGATGTCCCACGTTGTCCCACGTTGTCCCACGTTGTCCCACGTTGTCCCACGGTGTCCAACGATGTCCAACGGTGTCCAACGGTGTCCCACGGTGTCCAACGGTGTCCCACGTTGTCCCACGTTGTCCCACGTTGTCCCACGTTGTCCCACGTTGTCCCACGATGTCCCACGTTGTCCCACGTTGTCCGACGTTGTCCCACGTTGTCCCACGTTGTCCCACGTTGTCCCACGGTGTCCAACGATGTCCAACGATGTCCAACGGTGTCCCACGTTGTCCCACGTTGTTCCATGGTTTCCCACGTTGTCCCACGTTGTCCCACGTTGTCCCACGGTGTCCAACGATGTCCAACGGTGTCCAACGGTGTCCAACGGTGTCCAACGGTGTCCCACGTTGTCCCACGTTGTCCCACGTTGTCCCACGTTGTCCCACGATGTCCCACGTTGTCCCACGTTGTCCCACGTTGTCCCACGATGTCCCACGTTGTCCCACGTTGTCCCACGTTGTCCCACGTTGTCCCACGATGTCCCACGTTGTCCCACGTTGTCCCACGTTGTCCCACGTTGTCCCACGGTGTCCAACGATGTCCAACGGTGTCCAACGATGTCCCACGGTGTCCAACGGTGTCCCACGTTGTCCCACGTTGTCCCACGTTGTCCCACGTTGTCCCACGTTGTCCCACGATGTCCCACGTTGTCCCACGTTGTCCGACGTTGTCCCACGTTGTCCCACGTTGTCCCACGTTGTCCCACGGTGTCCAACGATGTCCAACGATGTCCAACGGTGTCCCACGTTGTCCCACGTTGTTCCATGGTGTCCCACGTTGTCCCACGTTGTCCCACGTTGTCCCACGGTGTCCAACGATGTCCAACGGTGTCCAACGGTGTCCAACGGTGTCCAACGGTGTCCCACGTTGTCCCACGTTGTCCCACGTTGTCCCACGTTGTCCCACGTTGTCCCACGATGTCCCACGTTGTCCCACGTTGTCCCACGTTGTCCCACGATGTCCCACGTTGTCCCACGTTGTCCCACGTTGTCCCACGTTGTCCCACGATGTCCCACGTTGTCCCACGTTGTCCCACGTTGTCCCACGTTGTCCCACGGTGTCCAACGATGTCCAACGGTGTCCAACGGTGTCCCACGGTGTTCAACGGTGTCCCACGTTGTCCCACGTTGTCCCACGTTGTCCCACGTTGTCCCACGTTGTCCCACGTTGTCCCACGTTGTCCCACGTTGTCCCACGTTGTCCAACGATGTCCAACGGTGTCCCACGTTGTCCCACGTTGTTCCATGGTTTCCCACGTTGTCCCACGTTGTCCCACGTTGTCCCACGGTGTCCAACGATGTCCAACGGTGTCCAACGGTGTCCAACGGTGTCCAACGGTGTCCCACGTTGTCCCACGTTGTCCCACGTTGTCCCACGGTGTCCAACGATGTCCAACGGTGTCCCACGTTGTCCCACGTTGTCCCACGTTGTCCCACGTTGTCCCACGTTGTCCCACGATGTCCCACGTTGTCCCACGTTGTCCCACGTTGTTCCATGGTTTCCCACGTTGTCCCACGTTGTCCCACGTTGTCCCACGGTGTCCAACGATGTCCAACGGTGTCCCACGTTGTCCCACGGTGTCCAACGATGTCCAACGGTGTCCAGCGATGTCCAACGGTGTCCCACGTTGTCCCACGTTTTCCCACGTTGTCCCACGTTGTCCCACGGTGTCCAACGATGTCCAACGATGTCCAACGGTGTCCCACGTTGTCCCACGTTGTTCCATGGTTTCCCACGTTGTCCCACGTTGTCCCACGTTGTCCCACGGTGTCCAACGATGTCCAACGGTGTCCAACGGTGTCCAACGGTGTCCCACGTTGTCCAACGGTGTCCCACGTTGTCCCACGTTGTCCCACGTTGTCCCACGTTGTCCCACGATGTCCCACGTTGTGCCACGTTGTCCCACGTTGTCCCACGGTGTCCAACGGTGTCCCACGTTGTCCCACGTTGTCCCACGTTGTCCCACGTTGTCCCACGTTGTCCCACGATGTCCCACGTTGTCCCACGTTGTCCCACGTTGTCCCACGTTGTCCCACGTTGTCCCACGTTGTCCCACGTTGTCCCACGTTGTCCCACGTTGTCCCACATTGTCCCACGTTGTCCCACGGTGTCCAACGATGTCCAACGGTGTCCAGCGATGTCCAACGGTGTCCCACGTTGTCCCACGTTTTCCCACGTTGTCCCACGTTGTACCACGGTGTCCAACGATGTCCAACGATGTCCAACGGTGTCCCACGTTGTCCCACGTTGTTCCATGGTTTCCCACGTTGTCCCACGTTGTCCCACGTTGTCCCACGGTGTACAACGATGTCCAACGGTGTCCAACGGTGTCCAACGGTGTCCAACGGTGTCCCACGTTGTCCCACGTTGTCCCACGTTGTCCCACGTTGTCCCACGTTGTCCCACGATGTCCCACGTTGTCCCACGTTGTCCCACGTTGTCCCACGGTGTCCAACGATGTCCAACGGTGTCCCACGTTGTCCAACGGTGTCCCTCGTTGTCCCACGTTGTCCCACGTTGTCCCACGTTGTCCCACGATGTCCCACGTTGTCCCACGTTGTCCCACGTTGTCCCACGTTGTCCCACGTTGTCCCACGTTGTCCCACGTTGTCCCACGTTGTCCCACGTTGTCCCACGTTGTCCCACGTTGTCCCACGGTGTCCAACGATGTCCAACGGTGTCCAACGGTGTCCCACGGTGTCCAACGGTGTCCCACGTTGTCCCACGTTGTCCCACGTTGTCCCACGTTGTCCCACGTTGTCCCACGTTGTCCCACGTTGTCCAACGATGTCCAACGGTGTCCCACGTTGTCCCACGTTGTTCCATGGTTTCCCACGTTGTCCCACGTTGTCCCACGTTGTCCCACGGTGTCCAACGATGTCCAACGGTGTCCAACGGTGTCCAACGGTGTCCAACGGTGTCCAACGGTGTCCCACGTTGTCCCACGTTGTCCCACGTTGTCCCACGGTGTCCAACGATGTCCAACGGTGTCCCACGTTGTCCCACGTTGTCCCACGTTGTCCCACGTTGTCCCACGTTGTCCCACGATGTCCCACGTTGTCCCACGTTGTCCCACGTTGTCCCACGTTGTCCCACGTTGTCCCACGTTGTCCCACGTTGTCCCACGTTGTCCCACGTTGTCCCACGTTGTCCCACGTTGTCCCACGTTGTCCCACGTTGTCCCACGTTGTCCCACGTTGTCCCACGTTGTCCCACGGTGTCCAACGGTGTCCAACGATGTCCCACGTTGTCCCACGTTGTCCCACGTTGTCCCACGTTGTCCCACGATGTCCCACGTTGTCCCACGTTGTCCCACGTTGTCCCACGTTGTCCCACGTTGTCCCACGTTGTCCCACGTTGTCCCACGTTGTCCCACGTTGTCCCACGGTGTCCAACGATGTCCAACGGTGTCCAGCGATGTCCAACGGTGTCCCACGTTGTCCCACGTTTTCCCACGTTGTCCCACGTTGTCCCACGGTGTCCAACGATGTCCAACGATGTCCAACGGTGTCCCACGTTGTCCCACGTTGTTCCATGGTTTCCCACGTTGTCCCACGTTGTCCCACGTTGTCCCACGGTGTCCAACGATGTCCAACGGTGTCCAACGGTGTCCAACGGTGTCCAACGGTGTCCCACGTTGTCCCACGTTGTCCCACGTTGTCCCACGATGTCCCACGTTGTCCCACGTTGTCCCACGTTGTCCCACGTTGTCCCACGATGTCCCACGTTGTCCCACGTTGTCCCACGTTGTCCCACGTTGTCCAACGATGTCCAACGGTGTCCCACGTTGTCCCACGTTGTGCCACGTTGTCCCACGTTGTCCCACGTTGTCCCACGTTGTCCCACGTTGTCCCACGTTGTCCCACGTTGTCCCACGATGTCCCACGTTGTCCCACGTTGTCCCACGTTGTCCCACGTTGTCCCACGTTGTCCCACGTTGTCCCACGTTGTCCCACGTTGTCCCACGAGTTCCCACGTTGTCCCACGTTGTTCCATGGTTTCCCACGTTGTCCCACGTTGTCCCACGTTGTCCCACGTTGTCCCACGTTGTCCCACGGTGTCCCACGGTGTCCAACGATGTCCAACGGTGTCCCACGTTGTCCCACGTTGTCCCACGTTGTCCCACGTTGTCCAACGGTGTCCAGCGATGTCCAACGGTGTCCCACGTTGTCCCACGTTGTCCCACGTTGTCCCACGTTGTCCCACGTTGTCCCACGTTGTCCCACGTTGTCCCACGTTGTCCCACGTTGTCCCACGTTGTCCCACGTTGTCCCACGTTGTCCCACGGTGTCCAGCGATGTCCAACGGTGTCCAACGGTGTCCCACGTTGTCCCACGTTGTCCCACGTTGTCCCACGTTGTCCCACGTTGTCCCACGTTGTCCCACGTTGTCCCACGTTGTCCAACGATGTCCAACGATGTCCAACGGTGTCCAACGGTGTCCAACGGTGTCCAACGGTGTCCCACGTTGTCCCACGTTGTCCCACGTTGTCCCACGGTGTCCAACGATGTCCAACGGTGTCCCACGTTGTCCCACGTTGTCCCACGTTGTCCCACGTTGTCCCACGTTGTCCCACGATGTCCCACGTTGTCCCACGTTGTCCCACGTTGTTCCATGGTTTCCCACGTTGTCCCACGTTGTCCCACGTTGTCCCACGGTGTCCAACGATGTCCAACGGTGTCCCACGTTGTCCCACGGTGTCCAACGATGTCCAACGGTGTCCAGCGATGTCCAACGGTGTCCCACGTTGTCCCACGTTGTCCCACGTTGTCCCACGTTGTCCCACGTTGTCCCACGTTGTCCCACGTTGTCCCACGTTGTCCAACGATGTCCAACGATGTCCAACGGTGTCCAACGGTGTCCAACGGTGTCCAACGGTGTCCCACGTTGTCCCACGTTGTCCCACGTTGTCCCACGGTGTCCAACGATGTCCAACGGTGTCCCACGTTGTCCCACGTTGTCCCACGTTGTCCCACGTTGTCCCACGTTGTCCCACGATGTCCCACGTTGTCCCACGTTGTCCCACGTTGTCCCACGTTGTCCCACGTTGTCCAACGATGTCCAACGGTGTCCCACGTTGTCCCACGTTGTTCCATGGTTTCCCACGTTGTCCCACGTTGTCCCACGTTGTCCCACGTTGTCCCACGTTGTCCCACGGTGTCCCACGGTGTCCAACGATGTCCAACGGTGTCCCACGTTGTCCCACGTTGTCCCGCGTTGTCCCACGTTGTCCCACGTTGTCCCACGATGTCCCACGTTGTCCCACGTTGTCCCACGTTGTCCCACGTTGTCCCACGTTGTCCCACGTTGTCCCACGTTGTCCCACGTGGTCCCACGTTGTCCCACGTTGTCCCACGGTGTCCAACGATGTCCCACGTTGTCCCACGTTGTCCCACGTTGTCCCACGTTGTCCCACGTTGTCCCACGTTGTCCCACGTTGTCCCACGGTGTCCAACGATGTCCAACGGTGTCCAGCGATGTCCAACGGTGTCCCACGTTGTCCCACGTTGTCCCACGTTGTCCCACGTTGTCCCACGATGTCCCACGTTGTCCCACGTTGTCCCACGTTGTCCCACGTTGTCCCACGTTGTCCCACGTTGTCCCACGTTGTCCCACGGTGTCCAACGATGTCCAACGGTGTCCAGCGATGTCCAACGGTGTCCCACGTTGTCCCACGTTTTCCCACGTTGTCCCACGTTGTCCCACGTTGTCCCACGTTGTCCCACGTTGTCCCACGTTGTCCCACGTTGTCCCACGTTGTCCCACGGTGTCCAACGATGTCCAACGGTGTCCAGCGATGTCCAACGGTGTCCCACGTTGTCCCACGTTGTCCCACGATGTCCCACGTTGTCCCACGTTGTCCCACGTTGTCCCACGTTGTCCCACGTGGTCCCACGTTGTCCCACGTTGTCCCACGGTGTCCAACGGTGTCCAACGATGTCCCACGTTGTCCCACGTTGTCCCACGTTGTCCCACGTTGTCCCACGTTGTCCCACGATGTCCCACGTTGTCCCACGTTGTCCCACGTTGTCCCACGTTGTCCCACGTTGTCCCACGTGGTCCCACGTTGTCCCACGTTGTCCCACGATGTCCCACGTTGTCCCACGTTGTCCCACGTTGTCCCACGTTGTCCCACGTTGTCCCACGTGGTCCCACGTTGTCCCACGTTGTCCCACGGTGTCCAACGATGTCCAACGGTGTCCCACGTTGTCCAACGGTGTCCCACGTTGTCCCACGTTGTCCCACGTTGTCCCACGTTGTCCCACGATGTCCCACGTTGTCCCACGTTGTCCCACGTTGTCCCACGTTGTCCCACGTTGTCCCACGTTGTCCCACGTTGTCCCACGTTGTCCCACGTTGTCCCACGTTGTCCAACGATGTCCAACGGTGTCCCACGTTGTCCCACGTTGTTCCATGGTTTCCCACGTTGTCCCACGTTGTCCCACGTTGTCCCACGGTGTCCAACGATGTCCAACGGTGTCCAACGGTGTCCAACGGTGTCCAACGGTGTCCCACGTTGTCCCACGTTGTCCCACGTTGTCCCACGGTGTCCAACGATGTCCAACGGTGTCCCACGTTGTCCCACGTTGTCCCACGTTGTCCCACGTTGTCCCAAGTTGTCCCACGATGTCCCACGTTGTCCCACGTTGTCCCACGTTGTCCCACGTTGTCCCACGTTGTCCCACGTTGTCCCACGTTGTCCCACGGTGTCCAACGATGTCCAACGGTGTCCAACGGTGTCCCACGGTGTCCAACGGTGTCCAACGGTGTCCCACGGTGTCCAACGGTGTCCCACGTTGTCCCACGTTGTCCCACGTTGTCCCACGTTGTCCCACGTTGTCCCACGATGTCCCACGTTGTCCCACGTTGTCCCACGTTGTCCCACGTTGTCCCACGTTGTCCCACGTTGTCCCACGGTGTCCAACGATGTCCAACGGTGTCCAACGGTGTCCAACGGTGTCCAACGGTGTCCAACGGTGTCCAACGGTGTCCAACGATGTCCAACGATGTCCAACGATGTCCAACGGTGTCCAACGATGTCCAACGATGTCCAACGGTGTCCCACGATGTCCAACGATGTCCAACGATGTCCAACGGTGTCCAACGATGTCCAACGGTGTCCAACGATGTCCAACGATGTCCAACGGTGTCCCACGATGTCCAACGATGTCCAACGATGTCCAACGGTGTCCAACGGTGTCCAACGGTGTCCCACGGTGTCCAACGGTGTCCCACGTTGTCCCACGTTGTCCCACGTTGTCCCACGTTGTCCCACGATGTCCCACGTTGTCCAACGGTGTCCAACGGTGTCCAACGATGTCCAACGATGTCCAACGGTGTCCCACGATGTCCAACGATGTCCAACGATGTCCAACGGTGTCCCACGTTGTCCCACGTTGTCCCACGTTGTCCCACGTTGTCCCACGTTGTCCCACGTTGTCCCACGTTGTCCCACGTTGTCCCACGTTGTCCCACGTTGTCCCACGTTGTCCCACGTTGTCCCACGTTGTCCCACGTTGTCCCACGTTGTCCCACGTTGTCCCACGGTGTCCAACGATGTCCAACGGTGTCCAACGGTGTCCCACGGTGTCCAACGGTGTCCCACGTTGTCCCACGTTGTCCCACGTTGTCCCACGTTGTCCCACGTTGTCCCACGTTGTCCAACGATGTCCAACGGTGTCCCACGTTGTCCCACGTTGTCCCATGGTTTCCCACGTTGTCCCACGTTGTCCCACGTTGTCCCACGTTGTCCCACGTTGTCCCACGGTGTCCCACGGTGTCCAACGATGTCCAACGGTGTCCCACGTTGTCCACGTTGTCCCACGTTGTCCCACGTTGTCCCACGTTGTCCCACGATGTCCCACGTTGTCCCACGTTGTCCCACGTTGTCCCACGTTGTCCCACGTTGTCCCACGTTGTCCCACGTTGTCCCACGTTGTCCCACGTGGTCCGACGTTGTCCCACGTTGTCCCACGGTGTCCAACGATGTCCAACGGTGTCCCACGTTGTCCAACGGTGTCCCACGTTGTCCCACGTTGTCCCACGTTGTCCCACGTTGTCCCACGATGTCCCACGTTGTCCCACGTTGTCCCACGTTGTCCCACGGTGTCCAACGATGTCCAACGGTGTCCAACGGTGTCCCACGTTGTCCCACGTTGTCCCACGTTGTCCCACGTTGTCCCACGGTGTCCCACGGTGTCCAACGATGTCCAACGGTGTCCCACGTTGTCCCACGTTGTCCCACGTTGTCCCACGTTGTCCCACGTTGTCCCACGATGTCCCACGTTGTCCCACGTTGTCCCACGTTGTCCCACGTTGTCCCACGTTGTCCCACGTTGTCCCACGTTGTCCCACGTGGTCCCACGTTGTCCCACGTTGTCCCACGGTGTCCAACGATGTCCAACGGTGTCCCACGTTGTCCAACGGTGTCCCACGTTGTCCCACGTTGTCCCACGTTGTCCCACGTTGTCCCACGATGTCCCACGTTGTCCCACGTTGTCCCACGTTGTCCCACGTTGTCCCACGTTGTCCCACGTTGTCCCACGTTGTCCCACGTTGTCCCACGTTGTCCCACGTTGTCCCACGGTGTCCAACGATGTCCAACGGTGTCCAACGGTGTCCCACGGTGTCCAACGGTGTCCCACGTTGTCCCACGTTGTCCCACGTTGTCCCACGTTGTCCCACGTTGTCCCACGTTGTCCCACGTTGTCCAACGATGTCCAACGGTGTCCCACGTTGTCCCACGTTGTTCCATGGTTTCCCACGTTGTCCCACGTTGTCCCACGTTGTCCCACGGTGTCCAACGATGTCCAACGGTGTCCAACGGTGTCCAACGGTGTCCCACGTTGTCCCACGTTGTCCCACGTTGTCCCACGGTGTCCAACGATGTCCAACGGTGTCCCACGTTGTCCCACGTTGTCCCACGTTGTCCCACGTTGTCCCACGTTGTCCCACGTTGTCCCACGTTGTCCCACGTTGTCCCACGTTGTCCCACGTTGTCCCACGTTGTCCCACGTTGTCCCACGTTGTCCCACGTTGTCCCACGTTGTCCCACGTTGTCCCACGGTGTCCAACGATGTCCAACGGTGTCCAACGGTGTCCCACGGTGTCCAACGGTGTCCCACGTTGTCCCACGTTGTCCCACGTTGTCCCACGTTGTCCCACGTTGTCCCACGTTGTCCCACGGTGTCCCACGGTGTCCAACGATGTCCAACGGTGTCCCACGTTGTCCCACGTTGTCCCACGTTGTCCCACGTTGTCCCACGTTGTCCCACGGTGTCCAACGATGTCCAACGGTGTCCAACGGTGTCCCACGGTGTCCAACGGTGTCCCACGTTGTCCCACGTTGTCCCACGTTGTCCCACGTTGTCCCACGTTGTCCCACGGTGTCCAACGATGTCCAACGGTGTCCCACGTTGTCCCACGTTGTTCCATGGTTTCCCACGTTGTCCCACGTTGTCCCACGTTGTCCCACGATGTCCCACGTTGTCCCACGTTGTCCCACGTTGTCCCACGTTGTCCCACGTTGTCCCAAGTTGTCCCACGATGTCCCACGTTGTCCCACGTTGTCCCACGTTGTCCCACGTTGTCCCACGTTGTCCCACGTTGTCCCACGTTGTCCCACGGTGTCCAACGATGTCCAACGGTGTCCAACGGTGTCCCACGGTGTCCAACGGTGTCCCACGTTGTCCCACGTTGTCCCACGTTGTCCCACGTTGTCCCACGTTGTCCCACGATGTCCCACGTTGTCCCACGTTGTCCCACGTTGTCCCACGTTGTCCCACGTTGTCCCACGTTGTCCCACGGTGTCCAACGATGTCCAACGGTGTCCAACGGTGTCCAACGGTGTCCAACGATGTCCAACGATGTCCAACGATGTCCAACGGTGTCCAACGATGTCCAACGATGTCCAACGGTGTCCCACGATGTCCAACGATGTCCAACGATGTCCAACGGTGTCCAACGATGTCCAACGGTGTCCAACGATGTCCAACGATGTCCAACGGTGTCCCACGATGTCCAACGATGTCCAACGATGTCCAACGGTGTCCAACGGTGTCCAACGGTGTCCCACGGTGTCCAACGGTGTCCCACGTTGTCCCACGTTGTCCCACGTTGTCCCACGTTGTCCAACGGTGTCCAACGGTGTCCAACGATGTCCAACGATGTCCAACGGTGTCCCACGATGTCCAACGATGTCCAGCGATGTCCAACGGTGTCCCACGTTGTCCCACGTTGTCCCACGTTGTCCCACGTTGTCCCACGTTGTCCCACGTTGTCCCACGTTGTCCCACGTTGTCCCACGTTGTCCCACGTTGTCCCACGTTGTCCCACGTTGTCCCACGTTGTCCCACGTTGTCCCACGTTGTCCCACGTTGTCCCACGTTGTCCCACGGTGTCCAACGATGTCCAACGGTGTCCAACGGTGTCCCACGGTGTCCAACGGTGTCCCACGTTGTCCCACGTTGTCCCACGTTGTCCCACGTTGTCCCACGTTGTCCCACGTTGTCCAACGATGTCCAACGGTGTCCCACGTTGTCCCACGTTGTTCCATGGTTTCCCACGTTGTCCCACGTTGTCCCACGTTGTCCCACGTTGTCCCACGTTGTCCCACGGTGTCCCACGGTGTCCAACGATGTCCAACGGTGTCCCACGTTGTCCACGTTGTCCCACGTTGTCCCACGTTGTCCCACGTTGTCCCACGATGTCCCACGTTGTCCCACGTTGTCCCACGTTGTCCCACGTTGTCCCACGTTGTCCCACGTTGTCCCACGTTGTCCCACGTTGTCCCACGTGGTCCCACGTTGTCCCACGTTGTCCCACGGTGTCCAACGATGTCCAACGGTGTCCCACGTTGTCCAACGGTGTCCCACGTTGTCCCACGTTGTCCCACGTTGTCCCACGTTGTCCCACGATGTCCCACGTTGTCCCACGTTGTCCCACGTTGTCCCACGGTGTCCAACGATGTCCAACGGTGTCCAACGGTGTCCCACGTTGTCCCACGTTGTCCCACGTTGTCCCACGTTGTCCCACGGTGTCCCACGGTGTCCAACGATGTCCAACGGTGTCCCACGTTGTCCCACGTTGTCCCACGTTGTCCCACGTTGTCCCACGTTGTCCCACGATGTCCCACGTTGTCCCACGTTGTCCCACGTTGTCCCACGTTGTCCCACGTTGTCCCACGTTGTCCCACGTGGTCCCACGTTGTCCCACGTTGTCCCACGGTGTCCAACGATGTCCAACGGTGTCCCACGTTGTCCAACGGTGTCCCACGTTGTCCCACGTTGTCCCACGTTGTCCCACGTTGTCCCACGATGTCCCACGTTGTCCCACGTTGTCCCACGTTGTCCCACGTTGTCCCACGTTGTCCCACGTTGTCCCACGTTGTCCCACGTTGTCCCACGTTGTCCCACGGTGTCCAACGATGTCCAACGGTGTCCAACGGTGTCCAACGGTGTCCAACGGTGTCCCACGTTGTCCCACGTTGTCCCACGTTGTCCCACGTTGTCCCACGGTGTCCCACGGTGTCCAACGATGTCCAACGGTGTCCCACGTTGTCCCACGTTGTCCCACGTTGTCCCACGTTGTCCCACGTTGTCCCACGATGTCCCACGTTGTCCCACGTTGTCCCACGTTGTCCCACGTTGTCCCACGTTGTCCCACGTTGTCCCACGTTGTCCCACGTTGTCCCACGTTGTCCCACGGTGTCCAACGATGTCCAACGGTGTCCAACGGTGTCCCACGGTGTCCAACGGTGTCCCACGTTGTCCCACGTTGTCCCACGTTGTCCCACGGTGTCCAACGATGTCCAACGGTGTCCCACGTTGTCCCACGTTGTTCCATGGTTTCCCACGTTGTCCCACGTTGTCCCACGTTGTCCCACGTTGTCCCACGTTGTCCCACGGTGTCCCACGGTGTCCAACGATGTCCAACGGTGTCCCACGTTGTCCACGTTGTCCCACGTTGTCCCACGTTGTCCCACGTTGTCCCACGATGTCCCACGTTGTCCCACGTTGTCCCACGTTGTCCCACGTTGTCCCACGTTGTCCCACGTTGTCCCACGTTGTCCCACGTTGTCCCACGTGGTCCCACGTTGTCCCACGTTGTCCCACGGTGTCCAACGATGTCCAACGGTGTCCCACGTTGTCCAACGGTGTCCCACGTTGTCCCACGTTGTCCCACGTTGTCCCACGTTGTCCCACGATGTCCCACGTTGTCCCACGTTGTCCCACGTTGTCCCACGTTGTCCCACGTTGTCCCACGTTGTCCCACGTTGTCCCACGTTGTCCCACGTTGTCCCACGTTGTCCCACGGTGTCCAACGATGTCCAACGGTGTCCAACGGTGTCCCACGGTGTCCAACGGTGTCCCACGTTGTCCCACGTTGTCCCACGTTGTCCCACGTTGTCCCACGTTGTCCCACGTTGTTCCACGTTGTCCAACGATGTCCAACGGTGTCCCACGTTGTCCCACGTTGTTCCATGGTTTCCCACGTTGTCCCACGTTGTCCCACGTTGTCCCACGGTGTCCAACGATGTCCAACGGTGTCCAACGGTGTCCA
This sequence comes from Bombus terrestris, assembly GCF_910591885.1. Lineage (NCBI taxonomy): Eukaryota > Metazoa > Arthropoda > Insecta > Hymenoptera > Apidae > Bombus > Bombus terrestris. Next base: position 32,341 of record NW_025963616.1, on the reverse strand, counting down.
ACGGTGTCCAACGATGTCCAACGGTGTCCCACGTTGTCCCACGTTGTCCCACGTTGTCCCACGTTGTCCCACGTTGTCCCACGATGTCTCACGTTGTCCCACGTTGTCCCACGTTGTCCCACGTTGTCCCACGTTGTCCCACGTTGTCCCACGTTGTCCCACGTTGTCCCACGTTGTCCCACGTTGTCCCCTCGTTGTCCCACGTTGTCCCACGTTGTCCCACGTTGTCCCACGGTGTCCAACGATGTCCAACGGTGTCCAGCGATGTCCAACGGTGTCCCACGTTGTCCCACGTTGTCCCACGTTGTCCCACGTTGTCCCACGTTGTCCCACGTTGTCCCACGTTGTCCCACGTTGTCCCACGTTGTCCCACGTTGTCCCACGTTGTCCCACGTTGTCCCACGTTGTCCCACGGTGTCCAACGATGTCCAACGGTGTCCAACGATGTCCCACGTTGTCCCACGTTGTCCCACGTTGTCCCACGTTGTCCCACGATGTCCCACGTTGTCCCACGTTGTCCCACGTTGTCCCACGTTGTCCCACGTTGTCCCACGTTGTCCCACGTTGTCCCACGTGGTCCCACGTTGTCCCACGTTGTCCCACGTTGTCCCACGTTGTCCCACGTTGTCCCACGTTGTCCCACGTTGTCCCACGTTGTCCAACGATGTCCAACGGTGTCCCACGTTGTCCCACGTTGTTCCATGGTTTCCCACGTTGTCCCACGTTGTCCCACGTTGTCCCACGGTGTCCAACGATGTCCAACGGTGTCCAACGGTGTCCAACGGTGTCCAACGGTGTCCCACGTTGTCCCACGTTGTCCCACGTTGTCCCACGGTGTCCAACGATGTCCAACGGTGTCCCACGTTGTCCCACGTTGTCCCACGTTGTCCCACGTTGTCCCAAGTTGTCCCACGATGTCCCACGTTGTCCCACGTTGTCCCACGTTGTCCCACGTTGTCCCACGTTGTCCCACGTTGTCCCACGTTGTCCCACGGTGTCCAACGATGTCCAACGGTGTCCAACGGTGTCCCACGGTGTCCAACGGTGTCCCACGTTGTCCCACGTTGTCCCACGTTGTCCCACGTTGTCCCACGTTGTCCCACGATGTCCAACGATGTCCAACGGTGTCCCACGATGTCCAACGGTGTCCCACGTTGTCCCACGTTGTTCCATGGTTTCCCACGTTGTCCCACGTTGTCCCACGTTGTCCCACGGTGTCCCACGGTGTCCAACGATGTCCAACGGTGTCCCACGTTGTCCCACGTTGTCCCACGTTGTCCCACGTTGTCCCACGTTGTCCCACGATGTCCCACGTTGTCCCACGTTGCCCCACGTTGTCCCACGTTGTCCCACGTTGTCCCACGTTGTCCCACGTTGTCCCACGTGGTCCCACGTTGTCCCACGTTGTCCCACGGTGTCCAACGATGTCCAACGGTGTCCCACGTTGTCCAACGGTGTCCCACGTTGTCCCACGTTGTCCCACGGTGTCCCACGGTGTCCAACGATGTCCAACGGTGTCCAACGGTGTCCAACGGTGTCCAACGGTGTCCCACGTTGTCCCACGTTGTCCCACGTTGTCCCACGGTGTCCAACGATGTCCAACGGTGTCCCACGTTGTCCCACGTTGTCCCACGTTGTCCCACGTTGTCCCAAGTTGTCCCACGATGTCCCACGTTGTCCCACGTTGTCCCACGTTGTCCCACGTTGTCCCACGTTGTCCCACGTTGTCCCACGGTGTCCAACGATGTCCAACGGTGTCCAACGGTGTCCCACGGTGTCCAACGGTGTCCCACGTTGTCCCACGTTGTCCCACGTTGTCCCACGTTGTCCCACGTTGTCCCACGATGTCCCACGTTGTCCCACGTTGTCCCACGTTGTCCCACGTTGTCCCACGTTGTCCCACGTTGTCCCACGGTGTCCAACGATGTCCAACGGTGTCCAACGGTGTCCAACGGTGTCCAACGATGTCCAACGATGTCCAACGATGTCCAACGGTGTCCAACGATGTCCAACGATGTCCAACGGTGTCCCACGATGTCCAACGATGTCCAACGATGTCCAACGGTGTCCAACGATGTCCAACGGTGTCCAACGATGTCCAACGATGTCCAACGGTGTCCCACGATGTCCAACGATGTCCAACGATGTCCAACGGTGTCCAACGGTGTCCAACGGTGTCCCACGGTGTCCAACGGTGTCCCACGTTGTCCCACGTTGTCCCACGTTGTCCCACGTTGTCCCACGATGTCCCACGTTGTCCAACGGTGTCCAACGGTGTCCAACGATGTCCAACGATGTCCAACGGTGTCCCACGATGTCCAACGATGTCCAACGATGTCCAACGGTGTCCCACGTTGTCCCACGTTGTCCCACGTTGTCCCACGTTGTCCCACGTTGTCCCACGTTGTCCCACGTTGTCCCACGTTGTCCCACGTTGTCCCACGTTGTCCCACGTTGTCCCACGTTGTCCCACGTTGTCCCACGTTGTCCCACGTTGTCCCACGTTGTCCCACGTTGTCCCACGGTGTCCAACGATGTCCAACGGTGTCCAACGGTGTCCCACGGTGTCCAACGGTGTCCCACGTTGTCCCACGTTGTCCCACGTTGTCCCACGTTGTCCCACGTTGTCCCACGTTGTCCAACGATGTCCAACGGTGTCCCACGTTGTCCCACGTTGTTCCATGGTTTCCCACGTTGTCCCACGTTGTCCCACGTTGTCCCACGTTGTCCCACGTTGTCCCACGGTGTCCCACGGTGTCCAACGATGTCCAACGGTGTCCCACGTTGTCCACGTTGTCCCACGTTGTCCCACGTTGTCCCACGGTGTCCCACGATGTCCACGTTGTCCCACGATGTCCCACGTTGTCCCACGTTGTCCCACGTTGTCCCACGTTGTCCCACGTTGTCCCACGTTGTCCCACGTTGTCCCACGTTGTCCCACGTTGTCCCACGGTTGTCCCACGGTGTCCAACGATGTCCAACGGTGTCCAACGGTGTCCCACGGTGTCCAACGGTGTCCCACGTTGTCCCACGTTGTCCCACGTTGTCCCACGTTGTCCCACGTTGTCCCACGTTGTCCCACGTTGTCCAACGATGTCCAACGGTGTCCCACGTTGTCCCACGTTGTTCCATGGTTTCCCACGTTGTCCCACGTTGTCCCACGTTGTCCCACGGTGTCCAACGATGTCCCACGGTGTCCAACGATGTCCAACGGTGTCCAACGGTGTCCAACGGTGTCCAACGGTGTCCCACGTTGTCCCACGTTGTCCCACGTTGTCCCACGGTGTCCAACGATGTCCAACGGTGTCCCACGTTGTCCCACGTTGTCCCACGTTGTCCCACGTTGTCCCACGTTGTCCCACGTTGTCCCACGTTGTCCCACGTTGTCCCACGTTGTCCCACGTTGTCCCACGTTGTCCCACGTTGTCCCACGTTGTCCCACGTTGTCCCACGTTGTCCCACGTTGTCCCACGTTGTCCCACGGTGTCCAACGATGTCCAACGGTGTCCAACGGTGTCCCACGGTGTCCAACGGTGTCCCACGTTGTCCCACGTTGTCCCACGTTGTCCCACGTTGTCCCACGTTGTCCCACGGTGTCCAACGATGTCCAACGGTGTCCCACGTTGTCCCACGTTGTTCCATGGTTTCCCACGTTGTCCCACGTTGTCCCACGTTGTCCCACGTTGTCCCACGTTGTCCCACGGTGTCCCACGGTGTCCAAGGATGTCCAACGGTGTCCCACGTTGTCCACGTTGTCCCACGTTGTCCCACGTTGTCCCACGTTGTCCCACGATGTCCCACGTTGTCCCACGTTGTCCCACGTTGTCCCACGTTGTCCCACGTTGTCCCACGTTGTCCCACGTTGTCCCACGTTGTCCCACGTGGTCCCACGTTGTCCCACGTTGTCCCACGGTGTCCAACGATGTCCAACGGTGTCCCACGTTGTCCAACGGTGTCCCACGTTGTCCCACGTTGTCCCACGTTGTCCCACGTTGTCCCACGATGTCCCACGTTGTCCCACGTTGTCCCACGTTGTCCCACGTTGTCCCACGTTGTCCCACGTTGTCCCACGTTGTCCCACGTTGTCCCACGTTGTCCCACGTTGTCCCACGTTGTCCCACGGTGTCCAACGATGTCCAACGGTGTCCAACGGTGTCCCACGGAGTCCAACGGTGTCCCACGTTGTCCCACGTTGTCCCACGTTGTCCCACGTTGTCCCACGGTGTCCAACGATGTCCAACGGTGTCCAACGGTGTCCAACGGTGTCCAACGATGTCCAACGGTGTCCCACGTTGTCCCACGTTGTCCCACGTTGTCCCACGTTGTCCCACGTTGTCCCACGATGTCCCACGTTGTCCCACGTTGTCCCACGTTGTCCCACGTTGTCCCACGTTGTCCCACGTTGTCCCACGTTGTCCCACGTTGTCCCACGTTGTCCCACGTTGTCCCACGTTGTCCCACGTTGTCCCACGTTGTCCCACGTTGTCCCACGTTGTCCCACGGTGTCCAACGATGTCCAACGGTGTCCAGCGATGTCCAACGGTGTCCCACGTTGTCCCACGTTGTCCCACGTTGTCCCACGTTGTCCCACGTTGTCCCACGTTGTCCCACGTTGTCCCACGTTGTCCCACGTTGTCCCACGTTGTCCCACGTTGTCCCACGTTGTCCCACGTTGTCCCACGGTGTCCAACGATGTCCAACGGTGTCCAACGATGTCCCACGTTGTCCCACGTTGTCCCACGTTGTCCCACGTTGTCCCACGATGTCCCACGTTGTCCCACGTTGTCCCACGTTGTCCCACGTTGTCCCACGTTGTCCCACGTTGTCCCACGTTGTCCCACGTTGTCCCACGGTGTCCAACGATGTCCAACGGTGTCCAACGGTGTCCAACGGTGTCCAACGATGTCCAACGATGTCCAACGATGTCCAACGGTGTCCAACGATGTCCAACGATGTCCAACGGTGTCCCACGATGTCCAACGATGTCCAACGATGTCCAACGGTGTCCAACGATGTCCAACGGTGTCCAACGTTGTCCCACGTTGTCCCACGTTGTCCCACGTTGTCCCACGTTGTCCCACGGTGTCCAACGATGTCCAACGGTGTCCCACGTTGTCCAACGGTGTCCCACGTTGTCCCACGTTGTCCCACGTTGTCCCACGTTGTCCCACGTTGTCCCACGTTGTCCCACGTTGTCCCACGTTGTCCCACGTTGTCCCACGTTGTCCCACGTTGTCCCACGTTGTCCCACGGTGTCCAACGATGTCCAACGGTGTCCAACGGTGTCCCACGGTGTCCAACGGTGTCCCACGTTGTCCCACGTTGTCCCACGTTGTCCCACGTTGTCCCACGTTGTCCAACGATGTCCAACGGTGTCCCACGTTGTCCCACGTTGTTCCATGGTTTCCCACGTTGTCCCACGTTGTCCCACGTTGTCCCACGTTGTCCCACGTTGTCCCACGGTGTCCCACGGTGTCCAACGATGTCCAACGGTGTCCCACGTTGTCCCACGTTGTCCCACGTTGTCCCACGTTGTCCCACGTTGTCCCACGATGTCCCACGTTGTCCCACGTTGTCCCACGTTGTCCCACGTTGTCCCACGTTGTCCCACGTTGTCCCACGTTGTCCCACGTGGTCCCACGTTGTCCCACGTTGTCCCACGGTGTCCAACGATGTCCAACGGTGTCCCACGTTGTCCAACGGTGTCCCACGTTGCCCCACGTTGTCCCACGTTGTCCCACGTTGTCCCACGGTGTCCAACGATGTCCAACGGTGTCCAACGGTGTCCCACGGTGTCCAACGGTGTCCCACGTTGTCCCACGTTGTCCCACGTTGTCCCACGTTGTCCCACGTTGTCCCACGTTGTCCCACGTTCTCCAACGATGTCCAACGATGTCCAACGGTGTCCCACGTTGTCCCACGTTGTTCCATGGTTTCCCACGTTGTCCCACGTTGTCCCACGTTGTCCCACGGTGTCCAACGATGTCCAACGGTGTCCAACGGTGTCCAACGGTGTCCAACGGTGTCCCACGGTGTCCCACGTTGTCCCACGTTGTCCCACGTTGTCCCACGGTGTCCAACGATGTCCAACGGTGTCCCACGTTGTCCCACGTTGTCCCACGTTGTCCCACGTTGTCCCACGTTGTCCCACGTTGTCCCACGTTGTCCCACGTTGTCCCACGTTGTCCCACGTTGTCCCACTTTGTCCCACGGTGTCCAACGGAGTCCAACGATGTCCCACGTTGTCCCACGTTGTCCCACGTTGTCCCACGTTGTCCCACGATGTCCCACGTTGTCCCACGTTGTCCCACGTTGTCCCACGGTGTCCAACGATGTCCAACGGTGTCCAACGGTGTCCCACGGTGTCCAACGGTGTCCCACGTTGTCCCACGTTGTCCCACGTTGTCCCACGTTGTCCCACGTTGTCCCACGTTGTCCCACGTTGTCCAACGATGTCCAACGGTGTCCCACGTTGTCCCACGTTGTTCCATGGTTTCCCACGTTGTCCCACGTTGTCCCACGTTGTCCCACGGTGTCCAACGATGTCCAACGGTGTCCAACGGTGTCCAACGGTGTCCAACGGTGTCCCACGTTGTCCCACGTTGTCCCACGTTGTCCCACGGTGTCCAACGATGTCCAACGGTGTCCCACGTTGTCCCACGTTGTCCCACGTTGTCCCACGTTGTCCCACGTTGTCCCACGATGTCCCACGTTGTCCCACGTTGTCCCACGTTGTCCCACGTTGTCCCACGTTGTCCCACGTTGTCCCACGTTGTCCCACGTTGTCCCACGTTGTCCCACGTTGTCCCACGTTGTCCCACGTTGTCCCACTTTGTCCCACGTTGTCCCACGTTGTCCCACGTTGTCCCACGTTGTCCCACGTTGTCCCACGTTGTCCCACGTTGTCCCACGTTGTCCCACGTTGTCCCACGTTGTCCCACGTTGTCCCACGTTGTCCCACGGTGTCCCACGTTGTCCCACGTTGTCCCACGGTGTCCAACGATGTCCAACGGTGTCCAGCGATGTCCAACGGTGTCCCACGTTGTCCCACGTTTTCCCACGTTGTCCCACGTTGTCCCACGTTGTCCCACGTTGTCCCACGTTGTCCAACGATGTCCAACGGTGTCCCACGTTGTCCCACGTTGTTCCATGGTTTCCCACGTTGTCCCACGTTGTCCCACGTTGTCCCACGTTGTCCCACGGTGTCCCACGGTGTCCAACGATGTCCAACGGTTTCCCACGTTGTCCCACGTTGTCCCACGTTGTCCCACGTTGTCCCACGTTGTCCCACGATGTCCCACGTTGTCCCACGTTGTCCCACGTTGTCCCACGTTGTCCCACGTTGTCCCACGTTGTCCCACGTTGTCCCACGTTGTCCCACGTGGTCCCACGTTGTCCCACGTGGTCCCACGTTGTCCCACGTTGTCCCACGGTGTCCAACGATGTCCAACGGTGTCCCACGTTGTCCAACGGTGTCCCACGTTGTCCCACGTTGTCCCACGTTGTCCCACGTTGTCCCACGATGTCCCACGTTGTCCCACGTTGTCCCACGTTGTCCCACGTTGTCCCACGTTGTCCCACGTTGTCCCACGGTGTCCAACGATGTCCAACGGTGTCCAGCGATGTCCAACGGTGTCCCACGTTGTCCCACGTTGTCCCACGTTGTCCCACGTTGTCCCACGTTGTCCCACGTTGTCCCACGTTGTCCCACGTTGTCCCACGTTGTCCCACGTTGTCCCACGTTGTCCCACGTTGTCCCACGTTGTCCCACGTTGTCCCACGTTGTCCCACGGTGTCCAACGATGTCCAACGGTGTCCAGCGATGTCCAACGGTGTCCCACGTTGTCCCATGTTGTCCCACGTTGTCCCACGTTGTCCCACGTTGTCCCACGTTGTCCCACGTTGTCCAACGATGTCCAACGGTGTCCCACGTTGTCCCACGTTGTCCCACGTTGTCCCACGTTGTCCCACGTTGTCCCACGTTGTCCCACGATGTCCCACGTTGTCCCACGTTGTCCCACGTTGTCCCACGTTGTCCCACGTTGTCCCACGTTGTCCCACGTTGTCCCACGTTGTCCCACGTTGTCCCACGTTGTCCCACGTTGTCCCACGGTGTCCAACGATGTCCAACGGTGTCCAACGGTGTCCCACGGTGTCCAACGGTGTCCCACGTTGTCCCACGTTGTCCCACGTTGTCCCACGTTGTCCCACGTTGTCCCACGTTGTCCCACGTTGTCCAACGATGTCCAACGGTGTCCCACGTTGTCCCACGTTGTTCCATGGTTTCCCACGTTGTCCCACGTTGTCCCACGGTGTCCAACGATGTCCAACGGTGTCCAGCGGTGTCCAACGGTGTCCAACGATGTCCAACGGTGTCCCACGTTGTCCCACGTTGTCCCACGTTGTCCCACGTTGTCCCACGTTGTCCCACGATGTCCCACGTTGTCCCACGTTGTCCCACGTTGTCCCACGTTGTCCCACGTTGTCCCACGTTGTCCCACGTTGTCCCACGTTGTCCCACGTTGTCCCACGTTGTCCCACGTTGTCCCACGTTGTCCCACGTTGTCCCACGTTGTCCCACGTTGTCCCACGTTGTCCCACGTTGTCCAACGATGTCCAACGGTGTCCCACGTTGTCCCACGTTGTCCCACGGTGTCCAACGATGTCCAACGGTGTCCAACGATGTCCCACGTTGTCCCACGTTGTCCCACGTTGTCCCACGTTGTCCCACGATGTCCCACGTTGTCCCACGTTGTCCCACGTTGTCCCACGTTGTCCCACGTTGTCCCACGTTGTCCCACGTTGTCCCACGTTGTCCCACGGTGTCCAACGATGTCCAACGGTGTCCAACGGTGTCCAACGGTGTCCAACGATGTCCAACGATGTCCAACGATGTCCAACGGTGTCCAACGATGTCCAACGATGTCCAACGGTGTCCCACGATGTCCAACGATGTCCAACGATGTCCAACGGTGTCCAACGATGTCCAACGGTGTCCAACGTTGTCCCACGTTGTCCCACGTTGTCCCACGTTGTCCCACGTTGTCCCACGGTGTCCAACGATGTCCAACGGTGTCCCACGTTGTCCAACGGTGTCCCACGTTGTCCCACGTTGTCCCACGTTGTCCCACGTTGTCCCACGTTGTCCCACGTTGTCCCACGTTGTCCCACGTTGTCCCACGTTGTCCCACGTTGTCCCACGTTGTCCCACGTTGTCCCACGGTGTCCAACGATGTCCAACGGTGTCCAACGGTGTCCCACGGTGTCCAACGGTGTCCCACGTTGTCCCACGTTGTCCCACGTTGTCCCACGTTGTCCCACGTTGTCCAACGATGTCCAACGGTGTCCCACGTTGTCCCACGTTGTTCCATGGTTTCCCACGTTGTCCCACGTTGTCCCACGTTGTCCCACGTTGTCCCACGTTGTCCCACGGTGTCCCACGGTGTCCAACGATGTCCAACGGTGTCCCACGTTGTCCCACGTTGTCCCACGTTGTCCCACGTTGTCCCACGTTGTCCCACGATGTCCCACGTTGTCCCACGTTGTCCCACGTTGTCCCACGTTGTCCCACGTTGTCCCACGTTGTCCCACGTTGTCCCACGTGGTCCCACGTTGTCCCACGTTGTCCCACGGTGTCCAACGATGTCCAACGGTGTCCCACGTTGTCCAACGGTGTCCCACGTTGTCCCACGTTGTCCCACGTTGTCCCACGTTGTCCCACGATGTCCCACGTTGTCCCACGTTGTCCCACGTTGTCCCACGTTGTCCCACGTTGTCCCACGTTGTCCCACGTTGTCCCACGTTGTCCCACGTTGTCCCACGTTGTCCCACGGTGTCCAACGATGTCCAACGGTGTCCAACGGTGTCCCACGGTGTCCAACGGTGTCCCACGTTGTCCCACGTTGTCCCACGTTGTCCCACGTTGTCCCACGTTGTCCCACGTTGTCCCACGTTGTCCAACGATGTCCAACGGTGTCCCACGTTGTCCCACGTTGTTCCATGGTTTCCCACGTTGTCCCACATTGTCCCACGTTGTCCCACGGTGTCCAACGATGTCCAACGGTGTCCAACGGTGTCCAACGGTGTCCAACGGTGTCCCACGTTGTCCCACGTTGTCCCACGTTGTCCCACGGTGTCCAACGATGTCCAACGGTGTCCCACGTTGTCCCACGTTGTCCCACGTTGTCCCACGTTGTCCCACGTTGTCCCACGTTGTCCCACGTTGTCCCACGTTGTCCCACGTTGTCCCACGTTGTCCCACGTTGTCCCACGTTGTCCCACGTTGTCCCACGTTGTCCCACGTTGTCCCACGTTGTCCCACGTTGTCCCACGGTGTCCAACGATGTCCAACGGTGTCCAACGGTGTCCCACGGTGTCCAACGGTGTCCCACGTTGTCCCACGTTGTCCCACGTTGTCCCACGTTGTCCCACGTTGTCCCACGTTGTCCAACGATGTCCAACGGTGTCCCACGTTGTCCCACGTTGTTCCATGGTTTCCCACGTTGTCCCACGTTGTCCCACGTTGTCCCACGTTGTCCCACGTTGTCCCACGGTGTCCCACGGTGTCCAACGATGTCCAACGGTGTCCCACGTTGTCCACGTTGTCCCACGTTGTCCCACGTTGTCCCACGTTGTCCCACGATGTCCCACGTTGTCCCACGTTGTCCCACGTTGTCCCACGTTGTCCCACGTTGTCCCACGTTGTCCCACGTTGTCCCACGTTGTCCCACGTGGTCCCACGTTGTCCCACGTTGTCCCACGGTGTCCAACGATGTCCAACGGTGTCCCACGTTGTCCAACGGTGTCCCACGTTGTCCCACGTTGTCCCACGTTGTCCCACGTTGTCCCACGATGTCCCACGTTGTCCCACGTTGTCCCACGTTGTCCCACGTTGTCCCACGTTGTCCCACGTTGTCCCACGTTGTCCCACGTTGTCCCACGTTGTCCCACGTTGTCCCACGTTGTCCCACGGTGTCCAACGATGTCCAACGGTGTCCAACGGTGTCCCACGGTGTCCAACGGTGTCCCACGTTGTCCCACGTTGTCCCACGTTGTCCCACGTTGTCCCACGTTGTCCCACGTTGTCCCACGTTGTCCAACGATGTCCAACGGTGTCCCACGTTGTCCCACGTTGTTCCATGGTGTCCCACGATGTCCAACGATGTCCAACGATGTCCAACGGTGTCCAACGATGTCCCACGTTGTCCCACGTTGTCCCACGTTGTCCCACGTTGTCCCACGTTGTCCCACGTTGTCCCACGTTGTCCCACGTTGTCCCACGTTGTCCCACGTTGTCCCACGTTGTCCCACGTTGTCCCACGTTGTCCCACGGTGTCCAACGATGTCCAACGGTGTCCAGCGATGTCCAACGGTGTCCCACGTTGTCCCACGTTGTCCCACGTTGTCCCACGTTGTCCCACGTTGTCCCACGTTGTCCCACGTTGTCCCACGTTGTCCCACGTTGTCCCACGTTGTCCCACGTTGTCCCACGTTGTCCCACGTTGTCCCACGTTGTCCCACGATGTCCCACGGTGTCCAACGATGTCCAACGGTGTCCAACGATGTCCCACGTTGTCCCACGTTGTCCCACGTTGTCCCACGTTGTCCCACGATGTCCCACGTTGTCCCACGGTGTCCAACGATGTCCAACGGTGTCCCACGTTGTCCAACGGTGTCCCACGTTGTCCCACGTTGTCCCACGTTGTCCCACGTTGTCCCACGATGTCCCACGTTGTCCCACGTTGTCCCACGTTGTCCCACGTTGTCCCACGTTGTCCCACGTTGTCCCACGTTGTCCCACGTTGTCCCACGTTGTCCCACGTTGTCCCACGGTGTCCAACGATGTCCAACGGTGTCCAACGGTGTCCCACGGTGTCCAACGGTGTCCCACGTTGTCCCACGTTGTCCCACGTTGTCCCACGTTGTCCCACGTTGTCCCACGTTGTCCCACGTTGTCCAACGATGTCCAACGGTGTCCCACGTTGTCCCACGTTGTTCCATGGTTTCCCACGTTGTCCCACGTTGTCCCACGTTGTCCCACGGTGTCCAACGATGTCCAACGGTGTCCAACGGTGTCCAACGGTGTCCAACGGTGTCCCACGTTGTCCCACGTTGTCCCACGTTGTCCCACGGTGTCCAACGATGTCCAACGGTGTCCCACGTTGTCCCACGTTGTCCCACGTTGTCCCACGTTGTCCCACGTTGTCCCACGTTGTCCCACGTTGTCCCACGTTGTCCCACGTTGTCCCACGTTGTCCCACGTTGTCCCACGGTGTCCAACGGAGTCCAACGATGTCCCACGTTGTCCCACGTTGTCCCACGTTGTCCCACGTTGTCCCACGATGTCCCACGTTGTCCCACGTTGTCCCGCGTTGTCCCACGTTGTCCCACGTTGTCCCACGTTGTCCCACGTTGTCCCACGTTGTCCCACGTTGTCCCACGTTGTCCCACGGTGTCCAACGATGTCCAACGGTGTCCAACGGTGTCCCACGGTGTCCAACGGTGTCCCACGTTGTCCCACGTTGTCCCACGTTGTCCCACGTTGTCCCACGTTGTCCCACGTTGTCCAACGATGTCCAACGGTGTCCCACGTTGTCCCACGTTGTTCCATGGTTTCCCACGTTGTCCCACGTTGTCCCACGTTGTCCCACGGTGTCCAACGATGTCCAACGGTGTCCAACGGTGTCCAACGGTGTCCAACGGTGTCCCACGTTGTCCCACGGTGTCCAACGATGTCCAACGGTGTCCCACGTTGTCCCACGTTGTCCCACGTTGTCCCACGTTGTCCCACGTTGTCCCACGATGTCCCACGTTGTCCCACGTTGTCCCACGTTGTCCCACGTTGTCCCACGTTGTCCCACGTTGTCCCACGTTGTCCCACGTTGTCCCACGTTGTCCCACGTTGTCCCACGTTGTCCCACGTTGTCCCACTTTGTCCCACGTTGTCCCACGTTGTCCCACGTTGTCCCACGTTGTCCCACGTTGTCCCACGTTGTCCCACGTTGTCCCACGGTGTCCAATGGTGTCCAACGATGTCCCACGTTGTCCCACGTTGTCCCACGTTGTCCCACGTTGTCCCACGATGTCCCACGTTGTCCCACGTTGTCCCACGTTGTCCCACGTTGTCCCACGTTGTCCCACGTTGTCCCACGTTGTCCCACGTTGTCCCACGTTGTCCCACGTTGTCCCACGGTGTCCAACGATGTCCAACGGTGTCCAGCGATGTCCAACGGTGTCCCACGTTGTCCCACGTTTTCCCACGTTGTCCAACGATGTCCAACGGTGTCCCACGTTGTCCCACGTTGTTCCATGGTTTCCCACGTTGTCCCACGTTGTCCCACGTTGTCCCACGGTGTCCAACGATGTCCAACGGTGTCCAACGATGTCCCACGTTGTCCCACGTTGTCCCACGTTGTCCCACGTTGTCCCACGGTGTCCAACGATGTCCAACGGTGTCCAGCGATGTCCAACGGTGTCCCACGTTGTCCCATGTTGTCCCACGTTGTCCCACGTTGTCCCACGTTGTCCCACGTTGTCCCACGTTGTCCAACGATGTCCAACGGTGTCCCACGTTGTCCCACGTTGTCCCACGTTGTCCCACGTTGTCCCACGTTGTCCCACGTTGTCCCACGATGTCCCACGTTGTCCCACGTTGTCCCACGTTGTCCCACGTTGTCCCACGTTGTCCCACGTTGTCCCACGTTGTCCCACGTTGTCCCACGTTGTCCCACGTTGTCCCACGTTGTCCCACGGTGTCCAACGATGTCCAACGGTGTCCAACGGTGTCCCACGGTGTCCAACGGTGTCCCACGTTGTCCCACGTTGTCCCACGTTGTCCCACGTTGTCCCACGTTGTCCCACGTTGTCCCACGTTGTCCAACGATGTCCAACGGTGTCCCACGTTGTCCCACGTTGTTCCATGGTTTCCCACGTTGTCCCACGTTGTCCCACGGTGTCCAACGATGTCCAACGGTGTCCAGCGGTGTCCAACGGTGTCCAACGATGTCCAACGGTGTCCCACGTTGTCCCACGTTGTCCCACGTTGTCCCACGTTGTCCCACGTTGTCCCACGATGTCCCACGTTGTCCCACGTTGTCCCACGTTGTCCCACGTTGTCCCACGTTGTCCCACGTTGTCCCACGTTGTCCCACGTTGTCCCACGTTGTCCCACGTTGTCCCACGTTGTCCCACGTTGTCCCACGTTGTCCCACGTTGTCCCACGTTGTCCCACGTTGTCCCACGTTGTCCAACGATGTCCAACGGTGTCCCACGTTGTCCCACGTTGTCCCACGGTGTCCAACGATGTCCAACGGTGTCCAACGATGTCCCACGTTGTCCCACGTTGTCCCACGTTGTCCCACGTTGTCCCACGATGTCCCACGTTGTCCCACGTTGTCCCACGTTGTCCCACGTTGTCCCACGTTGTCCCACGTTGTCCCACGTTGTCCCACGTTGTCCCACGGTGTCCAACGATGTCCAACGGTGTCCAACGGTGTCCAACGGTGTCCAACGATGTCCAACGATGTCCAACGATGTCCAACGGTGTCCAACGATGTCCAACGATGTCCAACGGTGTCCCACGATGTCCAACGATGTCCAACGATGTCCAACGGTGTCCAACGATGTCCAACGGTGTCCAACGTTGTCCCACGTTGTCCCACGTTGTCCCACGTTGTCCCACGTTGTCCCACGGTGTCCAACGATGTCCAACGGTGTCCCACGTTGTCCAACGGTGTCCCACGTTGTCCCACGTTGTCCCACGTTGTCCCACGTTGTCCCACGTTGTCCCACGTTGTCCCACGTTGTCCCACGTTGTCCCACGTTGTCCCACGTTGTCCCACGTTGTCCCACGTTGTCCCACGGTGTCCAACGATGTCCAACGGTGTCCAACGGTGTCCCACGGTGTCCAACGGTGTCCCACGTTGTCCCACGTTGTCCCACGTTGTCCCACGTTGTCCCACGTTGTCCAACGATGTCCAACGGTGTCCCACGTTGTCCCACGTTGTTCCATGGTTTCCCACGTTGTCCCACGTTGTCCCACGTTGTCCCACGTTGTCCCACGTTGTCCCACGGTGTCCCACGATGTCCAACGGTGTCCCACGTTGTCCCACGTTGTCCCACGTTGTCCCACGTTGTCCCACGTTGTCCCACGATGTCCCACGTTGTCCCACGTTGTCCCACGTTGTCCCACGTTGTCCCACGTTGTCCCACGTTGTCCCACGTTGTCCCACGTGGTCCCACGTTGTCCCACGTTGTCCCACGGTGTCCAACGATGTCCAACGGTGTCCCACGTTGTCCAACGGTGTCCCACGTTGTCCCACGTTGTCCCACGTTGTCCCACGTTGTCCCACGATGTCCCACGTTGTCCCACGTTGTCCCACGTTGTCCCACGTTGTCCCACGTTGTCCCACGTTGTCCCACGTTGTCCCACGTTGTCCCACGTTGTCCCACGTTGTCCCACGGTGTCCAACGATGTCCAACGGTGTCCAACGGTGTCCCACGGTGTCCAACGGTGTCCCACGGTGTCCCACGTTGTCCCACGTTGTCCCACGTTGTCCCACGTTGTCCCACGTTGTCCCACGTTGTCCAACGATGTCCAACGGTGTCCCACGTTGTCCCACGTTGTTCCATGGTTTCCCACGTTGTCCCACATTGTCCCACGTTGTCCCACGGTGTCCAACGATGTCCAACGGTGTCCAACGGTGTCCAACGGTGTCCAACGGTGTCCCACGTTGTCCCACGTTGTCCCACGTTGTCCCACGGTGTCCAACGATGTCCAACGGTGTCCCACGTTGTCCCACGTTGTCCCACGTTGTCCCACGTTGTCCCACGTTGTCCCACGTTGTCCCACGTTGTCCCACGTTGTCCCACGTTGTCCCACGTTGTCCCACGTTGTCCCACGTTGTCCCACGTTGTCCCACGTTGTCCCACGTTGTCCCACGTTGTCCCACGTTGTCCCACGTTGTCCCACGGTGTCCAACGATGTCCAACGGTGTCCAACGGTGTCCCACGGTGTCCAACGGTGTCCCACGTTGTCCCACGTTGTCCCACGTTGTCCCACGTTGTCCCACGTTGTCCCACGTTGTCCAACGATGTCCAACGGTGTCCCACGTTGTCCCACGTTGTTCCATGGTTTCCCACGTTGTCCCACGTTGTCCCACGTTGTCCCACGTTGTCCCACGTTGTCCCACGGTGTCCCACGGTGTCCAACGATGTCCAACGGTGTCCCACGTTGTCCACGTTGTCCCACGTTGTCCCACGTTGTCCCACGTTGTCCCACGATGTCCCACGTTGTCCCACGTTGTCCCACGTTGTCCCACGTTGTCCCACGTTGTCCCACGTTGTCCCACGTTGTCCCACGTTGTCCCACGTGGTCCCACGTTGTCCCACGTTGTCCCACGGTGTCCAACGATGTCCAACGGTGTCCCACGTTGTCCAACGGTGTCCCACGTTGTCCCACGTTGTCCCACGTTGTCCCACGTTGTCCCACGATGTCCCACGTTGTCCCACGTTGTCCCACGTTGTCCCACGTTGTCCCACGTTGTCCCACGTTGTCCCACGTTGTCCCACGTTGTCCCACGTTGTCCCACGTTGTCCCACGTTGTCCCACGGTGTCCAACGATGTCCAACGGTGTCCAACGGTGTCCCACGGTGTCCAACGGTGTCCCACGTTGTCCCACGTTGTCCCACGTTGTCCCACGTTGTCCCACGTTGTCCCACGTTGTCCCACGTTGTCCAACGATGTCCAACGGTGTCCCACGTTGTCCCACGTTGTTCCATGGTGTCCCACGATGTCCAACGATGTCCAACGATGTCCAACGGTGTCCAACGATGTCCCACGTTGTCCCACGTTGTCCCACGTTGTCCCACGTTGTCCCACGTTGTCCCACGTTGTCCCACGTTGTCCCACGTTGTCCCACGTTGTCCCACGTTGTCCCACGTTGTCCCACGTTGTCCCACGTTGTCCCACGGTGTCCAACGATGTCCAACGGTGTCCAGCGATGTCCAACGGTGTCCCACGTTGTCCCACGTTGTCCCACGTTGTCCCACGTTGTCCCACGTTGTCCCACGTTGTCCCACGTTGTCCCACGTTGTCCCACGTTGTCCCACGTTGTCCCACGTTGTCCCACGTTGTCCCACGTTGTCCCACGTTGTCCCACGATGTCCCACGGTGTCCAACGATGTCCAACGGTGTCCAACGATGTCCCACGTTGTCCCACGTTGTCCCACGTTGTCCCACGTTGTCCCACGATGTCCCACGTTGTCCCACGGTGTCCAACGATGTCCAACGGTGTCCCACGTTGTCCAACGGTGTCCCACGTTGTCCCACGTTGTCCCACGTTGTCCCACGTTGTCCCACGATGTCCCACGTTGTCCCACGTTGTCCCACGTTGTCCCACGTTGTCCCACGTTGTCCCACGTTGTCCCACGTTGTCCCACGTTGTCCCACGTTGTCCCACGTTGTCCCACGGTGTCCAACGATGTCCAACGGTGTCCAACGGTGTCCCACGGTGTCCAACGGTGTCCCACGTTGTCCCACGTTGTCCCACGTTGTCCCACGTTGTCCCACGTTGTCCCACGTTGTCCCACGTTGTCCAACGATGTCCAACGGTGTCCCACGTTGTCCCACGTTGTTCCATGGTTTCCCACGTTGTCCCACGTTGTCCCACGTTGTCCCACGGTGTCCAACGATGTCCAACGGTGTCCAACGGTGTCCAACGGTGTCCAACGGTGTCCCACGTTGTCCCACGTTGTCCCACGCTGTCCCACGGTGTCCAACGATGTCCCACGGTGTCCCACGTTGTCCCACGTTGTCCCACGTTGTCCCACGTTGTCCCACGTTGTCCCACGTTGTCCCACGTTGTCCCACGTTGTCCCACGTTGTCCCACGTTGTCCCACTTTGTCCCACGGTGTCCAACGGAGTCCAACGATGTCCCACGTTGTCCCACGTTGTCCCACGTTGTCCCACGTTGTCCCACGATGTCCCACGTTGTCCCACGTTGTCCCGCGCTGTCCCACGTTGTCCCACGTTGTCCCACGTTGTCCCACGTTGTCCCACGTTGTCCCACGTTGTCCCACGTTGTCCCACGTTGTCCCACGGTGTCCAACGATGTCCAACGGTGTCCAACGGTGTCCCACGGTGTCCAACGGTGTCCCACGTTGTCCCACGTTGTCCCACGTTGTCCCACGTTGTCCCACGTTGTCCCACGTTGTCCAACGATGTCCAACGGTGTCCCACGTTGTCCCACGTTGTTCCATGGTTTCCCACGTTGTCCCACGTTGTCCCACGTTGTCCCACGGTGTCCAACGATGTCCAACGGTGTCCAACGGTGTCCAACGGTGTCCAACGGTGTCCCACGTTGTCCCACGGTGTCCAACGATGTCCAACGGTGTCCCACGTTGTCCCACGTTGTCCCACGTTGTCCCACGTTGTCCCACGTTGTCCCACGATGTCCCACGTTGTCCCACGTTGTCCCACGTTGTCCCACGTTGTCCCACGTTGTCCCACGTTGTCCCACGTTGTCCCACGTTGTCCCACGTTGTCCCACGTTGTCCCACGTTGTCCCACGTTGTCCCACTTTGTCCCACGTTGTCCCACGTTGTCCCACGTTGTCCCACGTTGTCCCACGTTGTCCCACGTTGTCCCACGTTGTCCCACGGTGTCCAATGGTGTCCAACGATGTCCCACGTTGTCCCACGTTGTCCCACGTTGTCCCACGTTGTCCCACGATGTCCCACGTTGTCCCACGTTGTCCCACGTTGTCCCACGTTGTCCCACGTTGTCCCACGTTGTCCCACGTTGTCCCACGTTGTCCCACGTTGTCCCACGTTGTCCCACGGTGTCCAACGATGTCCAACGGTGTCCAGCGATGTCCAACGGTGTCCCACGTTGTCCCACGTTTTCCCACGTTGTCCAACGATGTCCAACGGTGTCCCACGTTGTCCCACGTTGTTCCATGGTTTCCCACGTTGTCCCACGTTGTCCCACGTTGTCCCACGGTGTCCAACGATGTCCAACGGTGTCCAACGATGTCCAACGGTGTCCCACGTTGTCCAACGGTGTCCCACGTTGTCCCACGTTGTCCCACGTTGTCCCACGTTGTCCCACGTTGTCCCACGTTGTCCCACGTTGTCCCACGTTGTCCCACGTTGTCCCACGTTGTCCCACGTTGTCCCACGGTGTCCAACGATGTCCAACGGTGTCCAACGGTGTCCCACGGTGTCCAACGGTGTCCCACGTTGTCCCACGTTGTCCCACGTTGTCCCACGTTGTCCCACGTTGTCCAACGATGTCCAACGGTGTCCCACGTTGTCCCACGTTGTTCCATGGTTTCCCACGTTGTCCCACGTTGTCCCACGTTGTCCCACGTTGTCCCACGTTGTCCCACGGTGTCCCACGGTGTCCAACGATGTCCAACGGTGTCCCACGTTGTCCAACGGTGTCCCACGTTGTCCCACGTTGTCCCACGTTGTCCCACGTTGTCCCACGATGTCCCACGTTGTCCCACGTTGTCCCACGTTGTCCCACGTTGTCCCACGGTGTCCAACGATGTCCAACGGTGTCCAACGGTGTCCCACGGTGTCCAACGGTGTCCCACGTTGTCCCACGTTGTCCCACGTTGTCCCACGTTGTCCCACGTTGTCCCACGTTGTCCCACGTTGTCCAACGATGTCCAACGGTGTCCCACGTTGTCCCACGTTGTTCCATGGTGTCCCACGATGTCCAACGATGTCCAACGATGTCCAACGGTGTCCAACGATGTCCAACGGTGTCCAACGTTGTCCCACGTTGTCCCACGTTGTCCCACGTTGTCCCACGTTGTCCCACGGTGTCCAACGATGTCCAACGGTGTCCCACGTTGTCCAACGGTGTCCCACGTTGTCCCACGTTGTCCCACGTTGTCCCACGTTGTCCCACGTTGTCCCACGTTGTCCCACGTTGTCCCACGTTGTCCCACGTTGTCCCACGTTGTCCCACGTTGTCCCACGTTGTCCCACGTTGTCCCACGTTGTCCCACGGTGTCCAACGATGTCCAACGGTGTCCAGCGATGTCCAACGGTGTCCCACGTTGTCCCACGTTGTCCCACGTTGTCCCACGTTGTCCCACGTTGTCCCACGTTGTCCCACGTTGTCCCACGTTGTCCCACGTTGTCCCACGTTGTCCCACGTTGTCCCACGTTGTCCCACGATGTCCCACGGTGTCCAACGATGTCCAACGGTGTCCAACGATGTCCCACGTTGTCCCACGTTGTCCCACGTTGTCCCACGTTGTCCCACGATGTCCCACGTTGTCCCACGGTGTCCAACGATGTCCAACGGTGTCCCACGTTGTCCAACGGTGTCCCACGTTGTCCCACGTTGTCCCACGTTGTCCCACGTTGTCCCACGATGTCCCACGTTGTCCCACGTTGTCCCACGTTGTCCCACGTTGTCCCACGTTGTCCCACGTTGTCCCACGTTGTCCCACGTTGTCCCACGTTGTCCCACGTTGTCCCACGGTGTCCAACGATGTCCAACGGTGTCCAACGGTGTCCCACGGTGTCCAACGGTGTCCCACGTTGTCCCACGTTGTCCCACGTTGTCCCACGTTGTCCCACGTTGTCCCACGTTGTCCCACGTTGTCCAACGATGTCCAACGGTGTCCCACGTTGTCCCACGTTGTTCCATGGTTTCCCACGTTGTCCCACGTTGTCCCACGTTGTCCCACGGTGTCCAACGATGTCCAACGGTGTCCAACGGTGTCCAACGGTGTCCAACGGTGTCCCACGTTGTCCCACGTTGTCCCACGTTGTCCCACGGTGTCCAACGATGTCCAACGGTGTCCCACGTTGTCCCACGTTGTCCCACGTTGTCCCACGTTGTCCCACGTTGTCCCACGTTGTCCCACGTTGTCCCACGTTGTCCCACGTTGTCCCACGTTGTCCCACTTTGTCCCACGGTGTCCAACGGAGTCCAACGATGTCCCACGTTGTCCCACGTTGTCCCACGTTGTCCCACGTTGTCCCACGATGTCCCACGTTGTCCCACGTTGTCCCGCGTTGTCCCACGTTGTCCCACGTTGTCCCACGTTGTCCCACGTTGTCCCACGTTGTCCCACGTTGTCCCACGTTGTCCCACGTTGTCCCACGGTGTCCAACGATGTCCAACGGTGTCCAACGGTGTCCCACGGTGTCCAACGGTGTCCCACGTTGTCCCACGTTGTCCCACGTTGTCCCACGTTGTCCCACGTTGTCCCACGTTGTCCCACGTTGTCCAACGATGTCCAACGGTGTCCCACGTTGTCCCACGTTGTTCCATGGTTTCCCACGTTGTCCCACGTTGTCCCACGTTGTCCCACGGTGTCCAACGATGTCCAACGGTGTCCAACGGTGTCCAACGGTGTCCAACGGTGTCCCACGTTGTCCCACGGTGTCCAACGATGTCCAACGGTGTCCCACGTTGTCCCACGTTGTCCCACGTTGTCCCACGTTGTCCCACGTTGTCCCACGATGTCCCACGTTGTCCCACGTTGTCCCACGTTGTCCCACGTTGTCCCACGTTGTCCCACGTTGTCCCACGTTGTCCCACGTTGTCCCACGTTGTCCCACGTTGTCCCACGTTGTCCCACGTTGTCCCACTTTGTCCCACGTTGTCCCACGTTGTCCCACGTTGTCCCACGTTGTCCCACGTTGTCCCACGTTGTCCCACGTTGTCCCACGGTGTCCAATGGTGTCCAACGATGTCCCACGTTGTCCCACGTTGTCCCACGTTGTCCCACGTTGTCCCACGATGTCCCACGTTGTCCCACGTTGTCCCACGTTGTCCCACGTTGTCCCACGTTGTCCCACGTTGTCCCACGTTGTCCCACGTTGTCCCACGTTGTCCCACGTTGTCCCACGGTGTCCAACGATGTCCAACGGTGTCCAGCGATGTCCAACGGTGTCCCACGTTGTCCCACGTTTTCCCACGTTGTCCCACGTTGTCCCACGTTGTCCCACGTTGTCCCACGTTGTCCAACGATGTCCAACGGTGTCCCACGTTGTCCCACGTTGTTCCATGGTTTCCCACGTTGTCCCACGTTGTCCCACGTTGTCCCACGTTGTCCCACGGTGTCCCACGGTGTCCAACGATGTCCAACGGTGTCCCACGTTGTCCCACGTTGTCCCACGTTGTCCCACGTTGTCCCACGTTGTCCCACGATGTCCCACGTTGTCCCACGTTGTCCCACGTTGTCCCACGTTGTCCCACGTTGTCCCACGGTGTCCAACGATGTCCAACGGTGTCCAACGATGTCCCACGTTGTCCCACGTTGTCCCACGTTGTCCCACGTTGTCCCACGATGTCCCACGTTGTCCCACGTTGTCCCACGTTGTCCCACGTTGTCCCACGTTGTCCCACGTTGTCCCACGTTGTCCCACGTTGTCCCACGTTGTCCCACGTTGTCCCACGTTGTCCCACGGTGTCCAACGATGTCCAACGGTGTCCAACGGTGTCCCACGGTGTCCAACGGTGTCCCACGTTGTCCCACGTTGTCCCACGTTGTCCCACGTTGTCCCACGTTGTCCCACGATGTCCCACGTTGTCCCACGTTGTCCCACGTTGTCCCACGTTGTCCCACGTTGTCCCACGTTGTCCCACGGTGTCCAACGATGTCCAACGGTGTCCAACGGTGTCCAACGGTGTCCAACGATGTCCAACGATGTCCAACGATGTCCAACGGTGTCCAACGATGTCCAACGATGTCCAACGGTGTCCCACGATGTCCAACGATGTCCAACGATGTCCAACGGTGTCCAACGATGTCCAACGGTGTCCAACGATGTCCAACGATGTCCAACGGTGTCCCACGATGTCCAACGATGTCCAACGATGTCCAACGGTGTCCCACGTTGTCCCACGTTGTCCCACGTTGTCCCACGTTTTCCCACGTTGTCCCACGGTGTCCAACGATGTCCAACGGTGTCCAACGGTGTCCCACGGTGTCCAACGGTGTCCCACGTTGTCCCACGTTGTCCCACGTTGTCCCACGTTGTCCCACGTTGTCCCACGTTGTCCAACGATGTCCAACGGTGTCCCACGTTGTCCCACGTTGTTCCATGGTTTCCCACGTTGTCCCACGTTGTCCCACGTTGTCCCACGTTGTCCCACGTTGTCCCACGGTGTCCCACGGTGTCCAACGATGTCCAACGGTGTCCCACGTTGTCCCACGTTGTCCCACGTTGTCCCACGTTGTCCCACGTTGTCCCACGTTGTCCCACGTTGTCCCACGTTGTCCCACGTTGTCCCACGTGGTCCCACGTTGTCCCACGTTGTCCCACGGTGTCCAACGATGTCCAACGGTGTCCCACGTTGTCCAACGGTGTCCCACGTTGTCCCACGTTGTCCCACGTTGTCCCACGTTGTCCCACGATGTCCCACGTTGTCCCACGTTGTCCCACGTTGTCCCACGTTGTCCCACGTTGTCCCACGTTGTCCCACGTTGTCCCACGTTGTCCCACGTTGTCCCACGGTGTCCAACGATGTCCAACGGTGTCCAACGGTGTCCCACGGTGTCCAACGGTGTCCCACGTTGTCCCACGTTGTCCCACGTTGTCCCACGTTGTCCCACGTTGTCCCACGGTGTCCCACGGTGTCCAACGATGTCCAACGGTGTCCCACGTTGTCCCACGTTGTTCCATGGTTTCCCACGTTGTCCCACGTTGTCCCACGTTGTCCCACGTTGTCCAACGATGTCCAACGGTGTCCCACGTTGTCCAACGGTGTCCCACGTTGTCCCACGTTGTCCCACGTTGTCCCACGTTGTCCCACGATGTCCCACGTTGTCCCACGTTGTCCCACGTTGTCCCACGTTGTCCCACGTTGTCCCACGTTGTCCCACGTTGTCCCACGTTGTCCCACGTTGTCCCACGTTGTCCCACGGTGTCCAACGATGTCCAACGGTGTCCAACGGTGTCCCACGGTGTCCAACGGTGTCCCACGTTGTCCCACGTTGTCCCACGTTGTCCCACGTTGTCCCACGTTGTCCCACGTTGTCCCACGTTGTCCAACGATGTCCAACGGTGTCCCACGTTGTCCCACGTTGTTCCATGGTTTCCCACGTTGTCCCACGTTGTCCCACGTTGTCCCACGGTGTCCAACGATGTCCAACGGTGTCCAACGGTGTCCAACGGTGTCCAACGGTGTCCCACGTTGTCCCACGTTGTCCCACGTTGTCCCACGGTGTCCAACGATGTCCAACGGTGTCCCACGTTGTCCCACGTTGTCCCACGTTGTCCCACGTTGTCCCACGTTGTCCCACGTTGTCCCACGTTGTCCCACGTTGTCCCACGTTGTCCCACGTTGTCCCACGTTGTCCCACGTTGTCCCACGTTGTCCCACGTTGTCCCACGTTGTCCCACGGTGTCCAACGATGTCCAACGGTGTCCAACGGTGTCCCACGGTGTCCAACGGTGTCCCACGTTGTCCCACGTTGTCCCACGTTGTCCCACGTTGTCCCACGTTGTCCCACGTTGTCCAACGATGTCCAACGGTGTCCCACGTTGTCCCACGTTGTTCCATGGTTTCCCACGTTGTCCCACGTTGTCCCACGTTGTCCAACGATGTCCAACGGTGTCCCACGTTGTCCCACGTTGTTCCATGGTTTCCCACGTTGTCCCACGTTGTCCCACGTTGTCCCACGGTGTCCAACGATGTCCAACGGTGTCCAACGGTGTCCAACGGTGTCCAACGGTGTCCCACGTTGTCCCACGTTGTCCCACGTTGTCCCACGGTGTCCAACGATGTCCAACGGTGTCCCACGTTGTCCCACGTTGTCCCACGTTGTCCCACGTTGTCCCACGTTGTCCCACGTTGTCCCACGTTGTCCCACGTTGTCCCACGGTGTCCAACGATGTCCAACGGTGTCCAACGGTGTCCCACGGTGTCCAACGGTGTCCCACGTTGTCCCACGTTGTCCCACGTTGTCCCACGTTGTCCCACGTTGTCCCACGATGTCCCACGTTGTCCCACGTTGTCCCACGTTGTCCCACGTTGTCCCACGTTGTCCCACGTTGTCCCACGGTGTCCAACGATGTCCAACGGTGTCCAACGGTGTCCAACGGTGTCCAACGATGTCCAACGATGTCCAACGATGTCCAACGGTGTCCAACGATGTCCAACGATGTCCAACGGTGTCCCACGATGTCCAACGATGTCCAACGATGTCCAACGGTGTCCAACGATGTCCAACGGTGTCCAACGATGTCCAACGATGTCCAACGGTGTCCCACGATGTCCAACGATGTCCAACGATGTCCAACGGTGTCCCACGTTGTCCCACGTTGTCCCACGTTGTCCCACGTTTTCCCACGTTGTCCCACGGTGTCCAACGATGTCCAACGGTGTCCAACGGTGTCCCACGGTGTCCAACGGTGTCCCACGTTGTCCCACGTTGTCCCACGTTGTCCCACGTTGTCCCACGTTGTCCCACGTTGTCCAACGATGTCCAACGGTGTCCCACGTTGTCCCACGTTGTTCCATGGTTTCCCACGTTGTCCCACGTTGTCCCACGTTGTCCCACGTTGTCCCACGTTGTCCCACGGTGTCCCACGGTGTCCAACGATGTCCAACGGTGTCCCACGTTGTCCCACGTTGTCCCACGTTGTCCCACGTTGTCCCACGTTGTCCCACGTTGTCCCACGTTGTCCCACGTTGTCCCACGTTGTCCCACGTGGTCCCACGTTGTCCCACGTTGTCCCACGGTGTCCAACGATGTCCAACGGTGTCCCACGTTGTCCAACGGTGTCCCACGTTGTCCCACGTTGTCCCACGTTGTCCCACGTTGTCCCACGATGTCCCACGTTGTCCCACGTTGTCCCACGTTGTCCCACGTTGTCCCACGTTGTCCCACGTTGTCCCACGTTGTCCCACGTTGTCCCACGTTGTCCCACGGTGTCCAACGATGTCCAACGGTGTCCAACGGTGTCCCACGGTGTCCAACGGTGTCCCACGTTGTCCCACGTTGTCCCACGTTGTCCCACGTTGTCCCACGTTGTCCCACGGTGTCCCACGGTGTCCAACGATGTCCAACGGTGTCCCACGTTGTCCCACGTTGTTCCATGGTTTCCCACGTTGTCCCACGTTGTCCCACGTTGTCCCACGTTGTCCAACGATGTCCAACGGTGTCCCACGTTGTCCAACGGTGTCCCACGTTGTCCCACGTTGTCCCACGTTGTCCCACGTTGTCCCACGATGTCCCACGTTGTCCCACGTTGTCCCACGTTGTCCCACGTTGTCCCACGTTGTCCCACGTTGTCCCACGTTGTCCCACGGTGTCCAACGATGTCCAACGGTGTCCAACGGTGTCCCACGGTGTCCCACGTTGTCCCACGTTGTCCCACGGTGTCCCACGTTGTCCCACGTTGTCCCACGTTGTCCCACGTTGTCCCACGTTGTCCCACGTTGTCCCACGTTGTCCCACGTTGTCCCACGTTGTCCCACGTTGTCCCACGGTGTCCAACGATGTCCAACGGTGTCCAGCGATGTCCAACGGTGTCCCACGTTGTCCCACGTTGTCCCACGTTGTCCCACGTTGTCCCACGTTGTCCCACGTTGTCCCACGTTGTCCCACGTTGTCCCACGTTGTCCCACGTTGTCCCACGTTGTCCCACGTTGTCCCACGATGTCCCACGGTGTCCAACGATGTCCAACGGTGTCCAACGATGTCCCACGTTGTCCCACGTTGTCCCACGTTGTCCCACGTTGTCCCACGATGTCCCACGTTGTCCCACGGTGTCCAACGATGTCCAACGGTGTCCCACGTTGTCCAACGGTGTCCCACGTTGTCCCACGTTGTCCCACGTTGTCCCACGTTGTCCCACGATGTCCCACGTTGTCCCACGTTGTCCCACGTTGTCCCACGTTGTCCCACGTTGTCCCACGTTGTCCCACGTTGTCCCACGTTGTCCCACGTTGTCCCACGTTGTCCCACGGTGTCCAACGATGTCCAACGGTGTCCAACGGTGTCCCACGGTGTCCAACGGTGTCCCACGTTGTCCCACGTTGTCCCACGTTGTCCCACGTTGTCCCACGTTGTCCCACGTTGTCCCACGTTGT
This sequence comes from Bombus terrestris, assembly GCF_910591885.1. Classification (NCBI taxonomy): domain Eukaryota; kingdom Metazoa; phylum Arthropoda; class Insecta; order Hymenoptera; family Apidae; genus Bombus; species Bombus terrestris. Next base: position 5,267 of record NW_025963616.1, on the reverse strand, counting down.
CCAACGATGTCCAACGGTGTCCCACGTTGTCCCACGTTGTTCCATGGTTTCCCACGTTGTCCCACGTTGTCCCACGTTGTCCCACGGTGTCCAACGATGTCCAACGGTGTCCAACGGTGTCCAACGGTGTCCAACGGTGTCCCACGTTGTCCCACGTTGTCCCACGTTGTCCCACGGTGTCCAACGATGTCCAACGGTGTCCCACGTTGTCCCACGTTGTCCCACGTTGTCCCACGTTGTCCCACGTTGTCCCACGTTGTCCCACGTTGTCCCACGTTGTCCCACGTTGTCCCACGTTGTCCCACTTTGTCCCACGGTGTCCAACGGTGTCCAACGATGTCCCACGTTGTCCCACGTTGTCCCACGTTGTCCCACGTTGTCCCACGTTGTCCCACGTTGTCCCACGTTGTCCCGCGTTGTCCCACGTTGTCCCACGTTGTCCCACGTTGTCCCACGTTGTCCCACGTTGTCCCACGTTGTCCCACGTTGTCCCACGTTGTCCCACGGTGTCCAACGATGTCCAACGGTGTCCAACGGTGTCCCACGGTGTCCAACGGTGTCCCACGTTGTCCCACGTTGTCCCACGTTGTCCCACGTTGTCCCACGTTGTCCCACGTTGTCCCACGTTGTCCAACGATGTCCAACGGTGTCCCACGTTGTCCCACGTTGTTCCATGGTTTCCCACGTTGTCCCACGTTGTCCCACGTTGTCCCACGGTGTCCAACGGTGTCCAACGGTGTCCAACGGTGTCCAACGGTGTCCCACGTTGTCCCACGGTGTCCAACGATGTCCAACGGTGTCCCACGTTGTCCCACGTTGTCCCACGTTGTCCCACGTTGTCCCACGTTGTCCCACGATGTCCCACGTTGTCCCACGTTGTCCCACGTTGTCCCACGTTGTCCCACGTTGTCCCACGTTGTCCCACGTTGTCCCACGTTGTCCCACGTTGTCCCACGTTGTCCCACGTTGTCCCACGTTGTCCCACTTTGTCCCACGTTGTCCCACGTTGTCCCACGTTGTCCCACGTTGTCCCACGTTGTCCCACGTTGTCCCACGTTGTCCCACGGTGTCCAATGGTGTCCAACGATGTCCCACGTTGTCCCACGTTGTCCCACGTTGTCCCACGTTGTCCCACGATGTCCCACGTTGTCCCACGTTGTCCCACGTTGTCCCACGTTGTCCCACGTTGTCCCACGTTGTCCCACGTTGTCCCACGTTGTCCCACGTTGTCCCACGTTGTCCCACGGTGTCCAACGATGTCCAACGGTGTCCAGCGATGTCCAACGGTGTCCCACGTTGTCCCACGTTTTCCCACGTTGTCCCACGTTGTCCCACGTTGTCCCACGTTGTCCCACGTTGTCCAACGATGTCCAACGGTGTCCCACGTTGTCCCACGTTGTTCCATGGTTTCCCACGTTGTCCCACGTTGTCCCACGTTGTCCCACGTTGTCCCACGGTGTCCCACGGTGTCCAACGATGTCCAACGGTGTCCCACGTTGTCCCACGTTGTCCCACGTTGTCCCACGTTGTCCCACGTTGTCCCACGATGTCCCACGTTGTCCCACGTTGTCCCACGTTGTCCCACGTTGTCCCACGTTGTCCCACGGTGTCCAACGATGTCCAACGGTGTCCAACGATGTCCCACGTTGTCCCACGTTGTCCCACGTTGTCCCACGTTGTCCCACGATGTCCCACGTTGTCCCACGTTGTCCCACGTTGTCCCACGTTGTCCCACGTTGTCCCACGTTGTCCCACGTTGTCCCACGTTGTCCCACGTTGTCCCACGTTGTCCCACGTTGTCCCACGGTGTCCAACGATGTCCAACGGTGTCCAACGGTGTCCCACGGTGTCCAACGGTGTCCCACGTTGTCCCACGTTGTCCCACGTTGTCCCACGTTGTCCCACGTTGTCCCACGATGTCCCACGTTGTCCCACGTTGTCCCACGTTGTCCCACGTTGTCCCACGTTGTCCCACGTTGTCCCACGGTGTCCAACGATGTCCAACGGTGTCCAACGGTGTCCAACGGTGTCCAACGATGTCCAACGATGTCCAACGATGTCCAACGGTGTCCAACGATGTCCAACGATGTCCAACGGTGTCCCACGATGTCCAACGATGTCCAACGATGTCCAACGGTGTCCAACGATGTCCAACGGTGTCCAACGATGTCCAACGATGTCCAACGGTGTCCCACGATGTCCAACGATGTCCAACGATGTCCAACGGTGTCCCACGTTGTCCCACGTTGTCCCACGTTGTCCCACGTTTTCCCACGTTGTCCCACGGTGTCCAACGATGTCCAACGGTGTCCAACGGTGTCCCACGGTGTCCAACGGTGTCCCACGTTGTCCCACGTTGTCCCACGTTGTCCCACGTTGTCCCACGTTGTCCCACGTTGTCCAACGATGTCCAACGGTGTCCCACGTTGTCCCACGTTGTTCCATGGTTTCCCACGTTGTCCCACGTTGTCCCACGTTGTCCCACGTTGTCCCACGTTGTCCCACGGTGTCCCACGGTGTCCAACGATGTCCAACGGTGTCCCACGTTGTCCCACGTTGTCCCACGTTGTCCCACGTTGTCCCACGTTGTCCCACGTTGTCCCACGTTGTCCCACGTTGTCCCACGTTGTCCCACGTGGTCCCACGTTGTCCCACGTTGTCCCACGGTGTCCAACGATGTCCAACGGTGTCCCACGTTGTCCAACGGTGTCCCACGTTGTCCCACGTTGTCCCACGTTGTCCCACGTTGTCCCACGATGTCCCACGTTGTCCCACGTTGTCCCACGTTGTCCCACGTTGTCCCACGTTGTCCCACGTTGTCCCACGTTGTCCCACGTTGTCCCACGTTGTCCCACGGTGTCCAACGATGTCCAACGGTGTCCAACGGTGTCCCACGGTGTCCAACGGTGTCCCACGTTGTCCCACGTTGTCCCACGTTGTCCCACGTTGTCCCACGTTGTCCCACGGTGTCCCACGGTGTCCAACGATGTCCAACGGTGTCCCACGTTGTCCCACGTTGTTCCATGGTTTCCCACGTTGTCCCACGTTGTCCCACGTTGTCCCACGTTGTCCAACGATGTCCAACGGTGTCCCACGTTGTCCAACGGTGTCCCACGTTGTCCCACGTTGTCCCACGTTGTCCCACGTTGTCCCACGATGTCCCACGTTGTCCCACGTTGTCCCACGTTGTCCCACGTTGTCCCACGTTGTCCCACGTTGTCCCACGTTGTCCCACGTTGTCCCACGTTGTCCCACGTTGTCCCACGGTGTCCAACGATGTCCAACGGTGTCCAACGGTGTCCCACGGTGTCCAACGGTGTCCCACGTTGTCCCACGTTGTCCCACGTTGTCCCACGTTGTCCCACGTTGTCCCACGTTGTCCCACGTTGTCCAACGATGTCCAACGGTGTCCCACGTTGTCCCACGTTGTTCCATGGTTTCCCACGTTGTCCCACGTTGTCCCACGTTGTCCCACGGTGTCCAACGATGTCCAACGGTGTCCAACGGTGTCCAACGGTGTCCAACGGTGTCCCACGTTGTCCCACGTTGTCCCACGTTGTCCCACGGTGTCCAACGATGTCCAACGGTGTCCCACGTTGTCCCACGTTGTCCCACGTTGTCCCACGTTGTCCCACGTTGTCCCACGTTGTCCCACGTTGTCCCACGTTGTCCCACGTTGTCCCACGTTGTCCCACGTTGTCCCACGTTGTCCCACGTTGTCCCACGTTGTCCCACGTTGTCCCACGTTGTCCCACGGTGTCCAACGATGTCCAACGGTGTCCAACGGTGTCCCACGGTGTCCAACGGTGTCCCACGTTGTCCCACGTTGTCCCACGTTGTCCCACGTTGTCCCACGTTGTCCCACGTTGTCCAACGATGTCCAACGGTGTCCCACGTTGTCCCACGTTGTTCCATGGTTTCCCACGTTGTCCCACGTTGTCCCACGTTGTCCAACGATGTCCAACGGTGTCCCACGTTGTCCCACGTTGTTCCATGGTTTCCCACGTTGTCCCACGTTGTCCCACGTTGTCCCACGGTGTCCAACGATGTCCAACGGTGTCCAACGGTGTCCAACGGTGTCCAACGGTGTCCCACGTTGTCCCACGTTGTCCCACGTTGTCCCACGGTGTCCAACGATGTCCAACGGTGTCCCACGTTGTCCCACGTTGTCCCACGTTGTCCCACGTTGTCCCACGTTGTCCCACGTTGTCCCACGTTGTCCCACGTTGTCCCACGTTGTCCCACGTTGTCCCACGTTGTCCAACGGTGTCCCACGGTGTCCAACGGTGTCCCACGTTGTCCCACGTTGTCCCACGTTGTCCCACGTTGTCCCACGTTGTCCCACGATGTCCCACGTTGTCCCACGTTGTCCCACGTTGTCCCACGTTGTCCCACGTTGTCCCACGTTGTCCCACGGTGTCCAACGATGTCCAACGGTGTCCAACGGTGTCCAACGGTGTCCAACGATGTCCAACGATGTCCAACGATGTCCAACGGTGTCCAACGATGTCCAACGATGTCCAACGGTGTCCCACGATGTCCAACGATGTCCAACGATGTCCAACGGTGTCCAACGATGTCCAACGGTGTCCAACGATGTCCAACGATGTCCAACGGTGTCCCACGATGTCCAACGATGTCCAACGATGTCCAACGGTGTCCCACGTTGTCCCACGTTGTCCCACGTTGTCCCACGTTTTCCCACGTTGTCCCACGGTGTCCAACGATGTCCAACGGTGTCCAACGGTGTCCCACGGTGTCCAACGGTGTCCCACGTTGTCCCACGTTGTCCCACGTTGTCCCACGTTGTCCCACGTTGTCCCACGTTGTCCAACGGTGTCCAACGGTGTCCCACGTTGTCCCACGTTGTTCCATGGTTTCCCACGTTGTCCCACGTTGTCCCACGTTGTCCCACGTTGTCCCACGTTGTCCCACGGTGTCCCACGGTGTCCAACGATGTCCAACGGTGTCCGTCCACGTTGTCCCACGTTGTCCCACGTTGTCCCACGTTGTCCCACGTTGTCCCACGTTGTCCCACGTTGTCCCACGTTGTCCCACGTTGTCCCACGTGGTCCCACGTTGTCCCACGTTGTCCACGGTGTCACGATGTCCAACGGTGTCCCACGTTGTCCAACGGTGTCCCACGTTGTCCCACGTTGTCCCACGTTGTCCCACGTTGTCCCACGATGTCCCACGTTGTCCCACGTTGTCCCACGTTGTCCCACGTTGTCCCACGTTGTCCCACGTTGTCCCACGTTGTCCCACGT